>NW_019416422.1:0-43703 GCF_000390285.2 Anoplophora glabripennis
GCGAGAGAATTAGGCCTAGAAGTTTGTCGAAATGTTGCTAATACACTCACCAATAGGCATTTTTTAAACAACTATCAGGCGTAGAAAATTTACTGATTAAAACATCGTAAAGATATTTAGAACCCTTGCTATCTATACATATATTAGTACCATTTGACAAATTTTAATAATAATGGCGAAATTTTATAGATAAAAATATAATTTTATAAATTGATTTAAAATTGTTTTTACGTAATTTCTGATTCTGAAAAAATAAAATAAATATTCGTACATTTAATTTTTAATTAGAAGTATATAGGAATCCATATAAACCCTGTTAAAGTGTTAAATGTTGTCGTAACTAAAACTTTCAGGTTTAAGATTCTTGTGACAAATACATCAAATAATGGAAACTTTAGAAAGAAATTTTGGCAAGATCTTGAAAATATTCGTATTCTCGCATTCGTATAAATTCGTAGGCAGAGGAAAAAATTTGGCTTTTTTCTCAAAGTAATTATGTCGTTTAAGACATTTTAAATAAGACCAATAATTTTTCCGAAAGGTATTTAGCTTATTTATTACTAATCGATAAGCGAACTAATATTAATTATAAAATTATTAATATTCGAAATCAAAAAGTCGTTTTTCTCAGACTAGGTGACCTTTATGTTTTTGTGTCTGCTGATCACGATCCCAGTGTCCATATGACCTCATCACGTCTAGATCAAGGTCAAATGAAGGTCAAGCACATTAACTCGAATGATGGAATCTCTTTGATCCCGGATTTTAAAAGAGCGGAAAATTTTACGTCCGAATGCGGTTCGACTTGTTGGTCACACCGACCTCTGAAGGTCATTTGCAGATCATCTAGAGGTCAAATACTTCTTTTGATCTATCGGCTGATGTATCGGCCAAAAAGCGAAACATCGTATAACTCTATGAAAGTTCAGGGGAATTAGTCCCTCCCTCACGGAAAAGATACGTACTTAACAGTTGAGTGTGACTTCGTGAAAGGATAGGTTCATAGTCCAAAATGTGAAATCCGTTGAATGTTCAATGTATATTTACATTCAACCGACTTTAAATTTTGGGCCATATCAATTTACGAAATTACATTCAACTGTTGAATATTTTTCTACCGTAAGGGGTGACCTTGGATTTGACAACAGAGTCATTTCCTAGGTCAATCTGAGGCCATGATTCCTTACTTACACAATATGCTGTAAGGAGGTACATCGTGAACCGAGATTTCTTGTGTCTCCCCCAGAGCATCTCCACGATAATGTGTGTGACCTTCATCTGACCTTGATCTAGACGTGATGGGGTCATATGGACACCGGAATTGTGATCAGCGACCCCAAAAACATAGGAGTCAACTGGTTCGAAGCCAATTCCTAGCTAATATATCAGCCGACGGGTCAAAAGAAGGATTTGACCTCTAGATGAATTGCAAATGACGTTCAGAGGTCGGTTTGACCAACAGGTCGAAGCGTATTCGGACGTAAAATTTTTCGCTCTTTCAGAATCAGCGGTCATAAAAAATGTATCATTCGAGTTAATATGTTTGAGCTTCATTTGACCTTGATTAAGACGTAGTGGGGTCATATGGACATCTGAATCGTGATTAGCAACCTCAAAAACATAAAGGTCACCTAGTCTGGGAAAAAGGACTCTTCGATTTCTATTTGTGGGCTTGTGTAATTAGTATAATAACTAATAAGAAATAAAATATACTAACTTTCTCAATGTTGCGAAGAAACTATAGGCGTAAACTGCAAGCCCTGTCATGAAGTATGCGAGTGGTAATCTATAGAATTTATATGTCGATTCGTTATTTGTATACCATCCATAAAACAGTGGAGAATACTTGAAAACTCCTTCAAAATCCCATAGAGTTAAAAAATTTGTCGCATTGTATTTTTCTTCTTCTAAGGTGAATTTGCGCCCGCTGTCTGTTTTTGGATCCACCGTTAACATCTGTAATTGAAATTCTACATTTAACGAAAAATATGAATCTGTTTAAATAGACACATGAGTGAAAGACAGAATATTTAAAGTTTGATGGGTTTTCGAGATATTATGCCGTGACCTTTATGTCTGTTACAAACTTACATTGGTTTAGCTAAGAATTCTTGACGTATACTTTTTGTTCTCTGGCTAGGCTCTGTGGGGGCAGACCCGTTGTCGGAACCCCTAGGCCTGCCCTAATGTTCATTTCGGTTTTTGTTCTCGGTATTGACCGAAATGAAAGAAAGGAAAGGAGGAAAATAGTCGGTTATATTACAAGCCACGTGACCAGTAATTTTGTATGAAACAGTAATAATATTATTTCCTTCATGTTGGCAATTAAATTTGGTTAAAATTAAAAATTATTAAAACAATAAAATCAAGATTACATTAAAACACAACATTCTGTTTCACCGGCTGTGATTGGTGTAATTTTTCACGAGATTTTCTATTCAGCCAATCAGCGATCGCATTACCTAGAGCATAGGCGGTAACAGTTTGTTACTGTTCTTTCTAAACGAATCATTAATAACAGTGACATGACGCCAAGATTTAAGGATTTTTCGTTACCAGTATTAGTCGTGCAATGTTAGGTTTGCTAAGCTAAGCTCAGGGTCACGTGGCTTGTAAACATTTATGAAGACTACTATTTTGTGACTTATATTTCACGGTGCTTCATAGTATAAAAATGGTAGATGATCATTCAAGCTCAAAATACATTGTATGTATGCCCAGAACAACACAAAGAAATTGTATAAAAATGATTTAATAAAGGTAACCCGGTACTTGATTATAACGATAGAATACACAGCCACGCAAAAAGAAAGTCCAAGAGAGCCACATGTCATTTCCGAAGGGATTCAATGCGTTGAACACGATTCTGTAGTCAAAATTCATGAGTTCACGGCAAATTTAGGAAAAAAGTGAAATTTTTGGGTGAAAATGCACAAAAACTGATTTTTTTCCTAAGTTTTCATAGTATTTTGAGGCGCTGAACACGATGCCATTTGTAAAATTTAGCCATGACCTCGATATTTCTCGGAAAATCTACTATTCGGGTGAAAATTGACCCAAGAAATAGATTTTTTTCTAAAATTTGTCCAAATACATCATTTTCATAGTATTTTGAGACGCTAAACATGATGACAGTGATATTTGGACAAAATTTAGGAAAAAAATCAGTTTTGGCCCATATTTGGGCCAGTTTACACCTGGCCTTTTTCTGAGAAATGTCGAAGTCATTGGTAAAATGTACTAATGGCATCGTGTTCAGCACCTCAAAATATTACAAAATTGATATTTTTGGACAAAATTTAGGAAAAAATCAGTTTTGACCCATATTTGGGTCAGTTTTCACATAAATAATTTATTTTTTGGATAAATGTCGAAGTCATGGGTAAATTTTACTAATGGCATCGTGTTCACCACCTCAAAATACTACAAAATTTATATTTTTGGACAAAATTTAGGAAAAAATTAGTTTTGACCCATATTTGGGTCAGTTTTCACTAGTGCTGAGAATTATATTCGAATAATTCGAATTAGTACTATCTATAAATTCGAATAAGTGTAAATGTAACTATTAGAATAATATAACTATTCGAATTATTCGAATAATTTAACTATTCGAATAATTTAACTATTCGAATGTTCGAATAATTTCACCTCCACATTTTTTATTGGATTTGGCTTGATGCCTCTTTCATTTTTTTGATAAGTGGTACAAGTTTTGAGTAAAAAAATTAAGTTCAGGACCCCATACGCGCACATAGTCTTTTTACAAATATCTGATTTAGCACATCAATATCTAGTAGCTTCTCATTTCAACGTCTTACAATAAGACGAGGACAATAAAAAATACTCGGCGAAGAAGAAGACTCAACAGTCTAAATATCGTGTCAAATTTCAGTTCTTAATTTCAAACAGTTGGGAAAAAATTGAAAAAAACTTTATATTTTGCAGCCCTTTTAAGGAGTCGTAACGTAACTAATACAGGGGCGCCTAAATAACAAAATTTGATATGAAAGACCCCTTTTAAAATTGTTTAACTAATCAACCCTGAAATTTTTTGCACATAATATGGGATCACCCAGTATATGTACCTATTAATATTTTGAAAATACCTATCAATTTTAGTTCTCTTAAAACACATGAACATTATACATTTTATAATAGCGTAATATTTGAGTTTTTCTGGATTATTCGAATAATTCGAATATTTGATTACATACCACCTAATTTCGAGCATTATTTGTAGGTATTATTCAAATATTGTAAATATTCAAATATTCGAATAGTTCAAATAATTTATATATTCGAATGATTTAATAATTTGAATATTCGGATAATTCGAATAATTCGAATATTGTAATAAGTCGAATATATTCGAATAACTCGAATATTCGAATAAATATTGAAGTAACTGTTCGAATACGAGATTTAAAAAATGTCCCAGCCCTAGTTTTCACCCAAATAGTAAATTTTCTGAGAAATATCGAGTTCTTGGGTAAACATTATTAATGGCATCGTGTTCAACTTCTCGAAATACGACAACGTTGATATTTTTGGACAAAATTTAGGAAAAAAACAGTTTTGAGTCATATTTGGGACAGTTTTCACCCAAATACTGGTTTTTCTGAGAAATATCGAGGTCGTGAATAAATCTCACTAATGGTATCGTGTTCAGTGCCTCAAAATACTACGAAAATTATATGTTTGGATAGACTTTAGAAAAAAAAATCTATTTTGACCCATATTTGGGCGTTTTCACCCAAGAATTTAACTTTTCTCCGAATTTGCCGTGAAGTCAAGAATTTTGACTACAGCATCGTGATCAGCGCATCTTTGTTTTTATCTGCATTTTTATCGGACAGCATATACCTACATATTACAATTGTAATAATTGGTAGAGGATTGTTACTATTATTTATCCTCATTTATGTAGTTTCACGATTAGACAAAATTAGGTTTTAAAGTGTTAGATGACGACTCTCTTATAAAGCTTTGTCATCCTTCTTTATGCTACGAATAGAGTGACAGAAATTTTATGGGACAGTCGCTATCAGTTATTATCAAACCCAAGTTTGACTGGTTGTCTAACTAACAAGAAGGCAACTGTTATTAAAATCATGTAACATTCACAATAATGAATACAATTATTTAACATTATTAGGTTTCTCTAAGGTGTAGTAAATTAATATTGTAAGTGATTATTAACAATAAGATAGTAGTAAATTCACATCGTCAGATTTACAGCGATAGTAGCTGTTCCACATATAATTTTAATACGTTTCTAAGGAAACGAAATGTAAAATACGTAATAACTTTATTAAAAAAAAGTCCGGGTATATTCATAATACAATATTGCATATTCAGTGTAGATAATTCTACTGGCTACAGACCAAGACTTTATATCAAAGCGAGAAAGAGGTCAAACAAATATAAAGAATAATGTGAAATAATAATTTATGATGATGATCTACCCGCTGCAGGTCAATTCGTCACGACTAAACTATATGGACATCGAGCAAAGAATAATGCAAAATAATTCAACTAAAAAGTCTTTCGCATATTCTGAACATCCTGTATGTCAAAATCTAAATTTATTTTGATAAGTAATTTTTAAGCATTTTAAAAAAAAAACAAAAAATAATAAAGTGTCTTCTCTCCGAATAGTAATCCGTAGTATTTCTAACTTAAATTAAAAATATGTTATATCTTAACCTTAAAAAAATTTAAAGGTAAGTAGGTAATTCGTTACCTTTTATGCAAGTAACTAACTACTTCAACAAATTTACAAAAAAATTAAATATATTTATCGCGATTGTTGCAAGCAATGACTGAAAGAAAAATGTACATGTATAAATACTAAACAGGTTTATAGAGAAACATAAAATACACATGTCTAGCAAGACATATTAATTTGTTTAAATATATTGTGGTATTTTATAAAACATTTTTCGAATACAATAAAATCAAATTATGTAGAGGCTTTGCTTTTCTAAGTATTCGTCGGTGTTGACATAATAAATTCCGGGTGGTATGTCAGGACTTGCTGCTATCCCCATAGGAAAAGACTTGAGATAATTAGTTTTCCCTTTCACATAATCTTCCAATGCTTTATAAGGATAGGCTTTAAATAAATCCGGATTTCTAATAGAAGCCGTCCAATATTCGCATGATTTTCCATGACTGCACTGCCCTAAAACGACAAATACATTACATTACATTACATTACATTACATTACATTACATTACATTACATTACATTACATTACAATACATTACAAATTATTTATAAGGTGCACAAAAAAAATCATAAGGTTTTTAATAGGATATGATACCACTCTGTATTTTGAGCCACTGAAAACGTTGGAGCCATCAGAAATGCTCCATCTCATCAGGTTTATTCCTAACCTCAAAAATATCTTAAAATTAGTGGAAATCTCGATTTTTTTGTTAAAATAGTTAAGATTTTGAAATTAAGGTATTCAGACGCGTTAATAGGGTCAAAATAAAAACTTTATTCCTGCACCTTTTTGTATAAAATGCCTCCTTCAACCCAATATTAACCAATTTTTAACTTTAAAATGCCTATAACTCAAGAATGCATTTTAGAGAAAAAATACAAGAATAAATAGTTTTTATTTTGACCCAATTAACACGCCAATAACACACAAATAAATAAAAAAAACACAAAATATAAAAGCAAGAATCTCAGCGAGAAAGCATTTTTGGTGTAAATGGTGAGGATTTTTCACGGCGCATCCGTGAGGTCAAGGTTCAAGGTCATATCAAGATGAAGGTTTTTTAAATGGCGACTTTCCTTTTCGACTCTGGGAATGGAAAGTGCAGAAAATTCTGCATCCGAGTATGACATTGACCGCGACCTCAAGGTCAATGGTCAAGGTCAGTTCAAGATGAAATTTTGATTTTTACTGTAATTTCTTTTTTAACCACGGAATCAGAGGGAGTGACAGTCTATGAGTAGATACCCGATGGTACTCCTTAGTGACCTATTCCCTACTCTCGCCTTCAATAGCCGTATTATCTTTTAGTTTTAAGGTTCGGATTTCAGCTAACTCGACCATCTGCGACCACAATAAAATTGTGAGTTCCTTTTATTCCATCGTCGAAAATAAAACAGCCGGAATAACCACTTGATCTCTACCTGACCTTGACCATTGACCTTAAGGTCACGTTTAAGATCATAATAACATGTAGAATTCTATGTTCTCTTATTTCTAACGTGGAAATAAGGGGTTACTATTCCAAAAACCAATATGACTTTGAGATGTTCTTTCGACCTTGACCTCTAGAGCAAGGTCAATAAAGAGTATCATCAGGTATCTACTCAAAGACTGTCACTCCCTCTGATTCCGTGGTTAAAAAAGAAATTACAGTAAAAATCAAAATTTGATGTTGAACTGACCTTGACCATTGACCTTGAGGTCGCGGTCAATGTCATACTCGGATGCAGAATTTTCTGCACTTTCCATTCCCAGAGTCGAAAAGAAAAGTAGCCATTTAAAAAAAATCTTTCTATTTCCGGGGTTGAAAAAGTGGGTCGCCATTTAAAAAAAAGTCTTGATTTTGAAACAAAAATATTGTCAATGCCCCATTGATAGATCCATCAAAGGTTATTCTTCCGCCATTACAAATTAAACTTGGTCTAATGAAACAGTTTGTAAGAGCTTTAAATAAAGAAGGAAACTGTTTCAAGTACTTATAAATATTTTCCCAAAACTTTCTGATGAAAAACTAGAAGAAGGAATATTTGACGGGCCCCAAATTCGTACTATTTTGAATGATAAAATTTAGTTGAAGTACTGAACAACGCAGAAAAAGCTGCTTGGTTTAGTTTTAAAAACATTGTTAAAAATCTCCTAGGCAATAAAAAAACTGCAGAACACAAGTGTATAGTAGAGCAGCAACTAGAAAATTCTAAAAAGTTAGGAGGTTTAATGAATGTAAAATTGCATTTCTTACATTACATTACTTGGAAAAATTTTGGAAACTATAGCGAAGAGCTTACTCTTTCCCTTAGGAAACAATTTCCCCAAGATATTCGAGAATTGGAACGACGGCCGGTGTCAAGGAAGATAGGACATGAATATAATGACGGATTACTATTGGATATTAAAAAGATATATTCCTGAAACTGAATGAAAAAAAGAGGAAAAGTGCAACCGTACATAGATATTTTGAAAGCAAAAGAGTTCGGTATCATAAAAGATTAACTTGATGAACCACAAATTTTAAACGTAACATAAACGAAGGGGTTTTAACACAAGCTAGAATAATGACATACACAATGTTCTAAAAGAACAGACAGGAATAAAGACCAAATTCTAAACCTAGCATAACATAACCCTGGAAATTAAAATTTTCTAAATTCCAACACTTCACAACATTTTTGTAATATTATAGTTTGAGTAAATGTACCATACGTTTGTATACCTACACGTTATACAACCGTCTTGGTTTTCGCCTCCATTGGGATAGTAATCCACATGACCGGCAGGTAAAATCATGCCCAAGTGTCGCCCATTAGTATGAATCACATCGACAAATGTGGCGTCTAAAGGATCTAACACATCGTCTAACGATTCTATGTGAGGCCATTCGAACAAGGGAGCTGCAGGATCTAATCCAGTTATCCTCCCAATTCTTTTATTATTTTCTAATTTAATCTTATTACCAGTCATTGCTGCTATTTGGGCTCCCATGCTATGACCAATGATGTGTACCGATGACATGGAAATATTTGCGTATTTTTCTAGGAATACTAAGAACGTCTTCACTTGTTTTGCTACAACAAAATTGTGAACTCTTGCTTCTACGTATATGAAGTGGGATAAGGGTCCCCAATCTACAACAACTATGTTGCCTAGATCAGCATGTGCCATAGCTAAAAAAAAGGTTAACTGTAAATTAACAAACAGTACAAATGGAAAAATTAAATAAATAAAATAAAAAATAAAATAAACAATTGATCGAAAATGTTTTTTTTATCGCCAGCGAGCTTTACTGACAGATTAGTTGTGATAACTGTTTCTATTGTTAAAAGAACCACCTCAAAATTATCAAGTAGGTGAAAAAATTATTGTACTTTTTACGATGCATATTGAGAATTGTATTCATTAATCAACGTAAAGATCGGTGACCTGCACATATTTCTCCCATCGGGAAACAAATAAATTCATAGAAGGTAAAAATCTGGAATTAACAAATTCATACAAAACGCTATGGGATCTATACAGGGTGTTCACAAGCTTTGAAATTATTTACATTTTAACGAAAATTCGTGTTGTTCTATTAAACCATATTATGCAAAAAAGTAAAAATCTAACAAATAAACTGTGGTATTCGAAAAATTTTAAATTTCGCACCACTTTCCAATTTGAGCTACGAAGCCGTCGTCAGCACATCTACGTAAACCTCAGAAAAAGTAGTTATTGAGTTACTTCGAGGGAACCCGCCACATGAATCCGAAGATGGCCGCAGAAAACAAAATTTTCGCAGATGTTATAACAATTTCGAACGATGCTCATTGCAAAATTTCCTAGCCGCCAACGACGAATACCGTAGCAGATAACACCGACGGAGGCCGATGCTATTAGCAGAGTAAACGTAGATGACGCGAACGCAAAAGAACCACCTCAGTTTCGAATTTCGGAAACTTAAAAGTGCTCTGAATGTTGCGAAAGTCGAACTGGGGAACCACAACATAAAGCTGACACCACACCAAACAACAGTGTTCCAAAACCAGCATGAATCGAATAGATTTCAAAGATGGGCAAAATCTGGAAAGGTAGAATATTCAAATTTATTATTCATCAACTAGGGACGGATACCTGGCCAAAACGACAACAAGCGCCAAATTATTTCTATTTGCATTGTATAAAGCTCTTTTCATATCAGAAATACATTTACTGTTAATACATAAATAAATAAATCAATTTCTTTCACAATTCAAAACATTGTCGAAAATTTTCAAATTTCTTTCCGAGCACAATGCTCCCGATTTAAAGTTCATATCTAGTTGGCAGACTACCCAAGAGTCTCTGAGAATGCGCGAAGATCACGCGAGATACAGCAAGCTCCAAGTAGCTTCTGAACGGGTAGTCTAAGGATACTTTAAGATCTAGGTGCTCGGAGACCTCCAATCAGTATTTAGGCAAAGCAAAACCTCCAAAGATGGACACTCAGTTGAAAACCAGAATTCGATACAAATGCCGGTCAGCCTCAAAATCGAGGTTCTAGAAGGTGAACCTAAAATCGTAGTTGGTGACAAGATATTAACTTATTATTAACAAAATATATCAGGAAGTTCCTCTCCAAGAAAAACTTGTAAATAACTTTCTAAACAGTGTAAACAATGCTGTCTAATTACGCGGTTTAGCAATACAAAATACATATTTCTTAAATTTGTTTTTATACGACTGCCTTGCAAAAGGGGGTTTTGCGCACGGAAAACACGCTCTGAAAACGGTATTTTGCACACGCCGTGTGCTAAACATTTTGCACACGGTTATGTCATCTTTGCACACGCGTCTCCAGATTGTGATTTTTGTTTGATGTTGTCACCCAAATTATGCAATGTTTCAAGTTGGCTGAGTTTCATAGCAACCGTCACGGCTCCTTTATTTTGTTGATTAGATACTTCAAAAATTGTTGAATTCCCGAAGTTTGGGTGTGAAAATGTGTGATTCTGAAGAGATTTTACAGAAAGCAAGCGAAATATGTTCGGAACTGCTGCCCACAAAATCCAGAAGCAGGTATGAAGCTGAGTTAAGCCGATTTATGGACTGGCGACTAGCCAAAAATGTCCAAACTTTCTCAGAAAACGCAGTAATGGTGTATTTTGAAGAACTATCTAAGAAATATAAATCTTCGACGTTGTGGACGATTTTTTCGATGCTCAAGTCAACGTTAAGTGCCAATCACAACATAGATCTTGGAAGCTATAAAAAGTTGCAAGCGCTAATCAAACGAAAATCCGAAAACTACGTCCCAAAGAAGTCCCAAATCCTCACAGAAGATGATTTTTGCCGGTTTTTGACGAAAGCATCAGACGACAAATATTTACTTATCAAGGCGGTGGTGGCAGTTGGACTATCTGGGGCATGTCGAAGGGAGGAATTATGTTATCTCAAAATAGAAGACACCAAAGATTTCGGCAGTGCTATGCTGATTAAACTGAAGAATACAAAAACAAAGGTACCAAGGTGTTTTACAATTACAGGAAACCTTTACACTATCTTAAAAAAGTACTGTGCTCTTCGTCCTCCTAATCTGAAGACAGGCAGGTTTTTTTTAAACTATCAAAACGGAAAATGTTCAAGCCAAAACGTTGGCATCAACAAAATTGGAAACATGGCTAGGGAAATCGCCAAGTTTTTGATGCTAGAGAATCCAGAAAGTTACACGGGACATTGTTTTCGGCGTTCATCGGCCACAATTTTAGTCAATTCTGGCTCAAATCTGCTTGCCCTCAAACGCCATGGAGGGTGGAAATCCAGTACAGTTGCCGAAGGCTACGTTGATGACTGTTTGAGAAATAAAATGGAAGTTTCGAAAAAGATAGAGTCTTCAGTGTCTTCTGCTGCCACAGAACCAGAACAACGATCGTCTACTGGAATACAACAAGAAAACAACGACCGCACGCTGAAAAACTGCACTAAAAACACGACACCAAAAATATTCTCTATTACCGAAAACAAGGTGCACAATAATACTGCTTTTCCCAGCGTAACCTTGAAGGAATGTTCAAATGTTACCATAAATATTAAATATTAGTTTCTTTTGTTAATGCGTTAGCAATTTTCTTAATAAAAACGAGTTAAATTAAAAGTTGTATTTAATTTATTTTGTTAATGCGTTGGCAATTTTAGTAATAAAAACGATTTAAATTAAAATTTGATTTTTGTGGTCTCTGTTTGCAATCGTATAAAACTCATTTGAAAACCTCTTTGCACACTCTCTCGACTTGTGGACCTCGCCTTCGGCTCGGTCCACCAATATGTCTCGCTCGTGTGCAAAGAGTCGTTTTCAAACCTTGTTGTTTAATATATTATTATAATGCCAGTCAATATAATGATAAATTAATACACGGCACAAAAATTTTCAATAGATTACTGGTGCGTGTTGTGGGAATTAAAAATTACAAATTGCACAGGTAAAAGTAGCTGTATATGAAAATAAAACAGCAGCTGGGAAATCTTGGCATTGTTGATAATTTGCTAGTGGTTAGTTGCAAGTCTACATGTAGACAGACGATGACCTTGCAGTATAGAATGGACTTTGCACATGACATGGATACAGCTGTTCATTCTTCTCTCAATGCGACTTATACGAGTCTATTAAACTTATCGACTTGGCTAGCAATTACATATAGGTACTTAGAATTTAATCATCTCCTACTAAATTCCTTTTCAAAATTCCTTTTCGGTACTGATAATTGCAAAGGCCACAGAATTTTGTCTACATTCGCCATACATTAATACTCACTAGTGATTACTATAATTATGTTCCATTGTAATGAAACATTAACCTTTCTGACACTGGATTACTACAATGTATTTGACACTAGACTAATACCAGAACACAAGAGACGTAAGCAAGAATTTTTACCTGGAGCAATATACATGTACACTTTTTATAGGTGTTTTTCTATCACATCCTCTACTAGAATTTACTTTTTCCATTTTCAGTTTCACTGTTTACAATTATTATCACATGACTATAACAAAAATAACAGTAAATAGAAAACCAACCCATTATTTCCAGTTTTCTCGCGTGATTTTAATACAGAGTTGCTTGCTGTTCTTATGGCTTTTTTCACACGGAAAAGATTTTTTAACAGCAGCAGCCAGTTGCTGCAGTTGTAAACTGAATTTGATTTTTTTACGGATTGTTGATATTTATCTCCAGCAGTTTTGGAAAATGCACATTTTATATATTTTTGAGCATTGTGAATATTTTTTTGTTAACATTTGTATATCGTTATTATATGCGTATAATTTAAACTTTATTTTCTGACACGGTTTTTACATTGCCTGAAATCAAGTCAATAATGATATTAAATAAAGTCCAACAATGAAATGAAAAAGCTTGATTTCAATGAACAACTGATTTTTATCGGTAAGAAACCGTGAAAAATAAAGAACTCAAGTTCATATTTTTTGTTAGTCAAAGAATATTCATAAATTTAACGAAAATGTATTATTTGCACATTTATCAAAAATAGTTGAACAACTCGAAATTGAAATACTTCAGATACTTCAGATATCAATACTGATACATAAAGTTATGTTAAAATTGAATGATAATACAACACCCCATATTAAATTAGAATTGTAGATGTAAATAATAATATTAATATATTATATGTTATTTAAGTGCTGAATAAAAACTGTTGACATAATAAATAATTTTTTGATATTAGTAATCAATTTTCAATCATTATTGTTGTAGTATAGTTAGGAAAACGAAACTTCATATTGTTAAATCTAAATTTACATACTTTTATGGATAAATTTGAACATACCTTCCCTCATTTCCACTAACCAAGGTACATCTTTCTGTTCTGTCCAACCGTGTATTATAACCCTTGTCGGTAATTGGGAATTAAATCTTGAATAAAGTAAGGAATCTTTATTATCGATAAGAATTTGATCCTCTTCAGCCAAGTAGTCCCTATAAAGTATCTATATTGTTAATTAATACTGAATTTTCAAGTGTAATTAATATACATACATCAAATCATAACGTATTTTTTAATCAGGCAAGGTCTGTCTGACATAAGGAAATAACAAACGTAGTAATTCATATAATCATGGATACTATATTATTGATAAAATAAATTACTATACAGGGTGTATCAAGAAGAGGGCTCAGTAGGATTTTCTCAAAAAGTAGTCAGAAGTTTGAAAACTTGTAAATAGGGGTTTATCAAAAAGATCTGTTCAATGAAAAAAGTGTTCACTTCAACTCTGTTATTTCAAATGGAACACTATGTATATTTTATGCATTTTTTTATAGCAAATTCTAGACTATTTTTATATATGGTACTATAGGTCAAAATGTTTTCAAGTTTTATCATATTATCATTATCAATTATCATTATATTATCAATTTTCGAAAAAAATTGGGGGTGTACCAAAGTGATTTTTGAAAACAGAATAACTCCGACATTTTGCTTTACTTATTAATGAGATTTGGCAAGGATAATTTAAAAGTAATGGAATTCAACCAGGTTATGTCAAATATACAAAAATTCGTACAGATTGTTTAAAAACGTGTAGCCAATATTGTGATATTGAAGTTGAATTTATTCAAAAATTTCAAATGGTACCTACACCCTGTATATTATTACATTAATGGATGCAGAATTAAGTTTACTTTAAAATGATCCTATAGTTTCGTATACCCAAAGTCAACAGTTCTTGTGTGAATTTGATGCATTAAAGAATTGATTAATGAACGCTGTCTAATTAATAAACTGTAATTTTTTGGTTTCTTATAAGAGTGATAAAAATAGAATAAAAAAATAGAATAAAATAATGCTCTACCTAAAAAATATATTCTGAAGTAATAGGCGTACTAAAAAAAAAAATTGAGGGGGCCTATGGATACTACAACCCCCCTTCCTCCGTTTGCGTTTTGATATTTCAAACCAAAATTACACAGAAGATGTGCCGACTTAAGATAAACATATGTGCCAAATTTCAAAAAATATCTCTAAAATCACCGAAGCTATTCATAAAAATTATTATTAAAATTTTGATTTTGATACTTTCAAAATGGAGCTCCAAAATGAAGAATGGTAGGAGAAAAGTGTCATTATTTTAGTCCAAAGAATATGTGGTTAACGGCTTGACCTACTAATTTGTAACACCCTGTATAGTTTAACAGCGATCATTTAGGTAGTTGGTAGGAACAACTAGCATATATTTCATAAAATATTAATGATACAGAAACTAAACGGTAAATGTTCACTTACCTGTGATATAGGTAAAATGTGATTTCATTTTCGGGTGGAGTATAATTATAAATTCGATGCAGATAAACAACAGGAAATAAAAAAGGGTTTGCCACTAACGAAGCAGTCACTATTATAACAAAATGCAACAACATTTTAATTCTATATATCTTCGCTTCGCATTAGTAAAATCTAAAGTTAAATAGTCAGTGTAAGCAAAAATTATAGTAGCAATAACATATAAAATAATTGTTGCATAATTGAATAACGCAAATAATATAATGTTTACTGTTTAGGTGTTTATAAATATTTTCCATATTTTTTCCCGTAAATATTATGGCAAAATATAGGGTGTTAGAAGTTTGACTGTCTTAATTTTAACAGGCGCTAGAATACATTAAAATAAAGAAAAAACTTTATATGACATGGGTCCTAAACTCAACCATTTCCGAGAAAAAAAATTATCAAAATCTCCAACATGAAAAGTTCGATTAATTAAGGAATATTAAATAACTGCGTGCATAGAATACCATAAAATATAATGTTTATCACTTTTTTAACTTCTTTATGATTAATTCTAAAAAATAATAATTAGCGTTGTAATAAATTTAAAATTCGATAAAATTCATATCGAGCAATGTGATAACGGCGCGGCGGTTTATTAACACGAGGTACTAAGGTGTCCAGCAACTACCAATACGCAGTTCAGTTGGTATCTGGATTCGACTGTGTCGGAGTGTTTTTTTGCGTAGGTACCACTATTTCCTTTTCTTTGTCGTTTTGTACTTGCGAGTTTAAAAATTAGTGAGTTTTGCTTTTTGGTAAGTACCTAAATTATTTTTAATACGTACGATTATTCGGAGGATGTGAATCTTTGGGTACTTTAATTACATATTTTTCAAATACATAATTTGATTAAAAGTTAATTTTCTGTTTTAAGAGATTCATAATTACTAAAATTCGAACTAAAATTTAAGCACAAAGCTATCTTCGTATTACAAAATCTATACATTTTATTTTATTTATTTAAAAACTGGAAAACAATTGTCTTGAAATTTACTAAATATTTCACTATTATTATAGTTATTTACATTTCCGTAGGACAAGTCTGCCGCGTGTAGACGTGGTGTGCATCAGCAGGTTAAGCGCTGTTGTCACGTTGTCATGAAACTCCCCAATATTAATACTCGCTGTATTTTGAAAACTGTTAATCTTACGCCCCTGTAATATACAAATTTTTTGTTCATTTATGATTGCTCTATCTCATGCTGAAGTAATGGCGGTCTAACTTCTTACACCCTGTATACGATAAAGGTACATATACGAGGCCTGTTCAGACAAAAAACGAACTTTTTAAATTACGCGCTAATGGAGATATTGGATTGTTGATATCTCATTTAGTTTTCGTGATATTGTTATTTTACTGCAACCTGTCTAAATGTTGGTGACGATTTCTTAAATGTGCAATATTTTGGAACAACGATGCAAAGTAAAATTTTGGATGAAATTGAGAAAAACTTTCACAGAACCGTTACAGCTTTTGAAATAAGCTTACGGGGACGATGCTCTGGGTCATACGCAATGCCACAAATGGTTTTCACGATGTAGAAGTGGTCACCAGTCAATTGAAGATGATTCTAGACCAGGAAGGCCTTGGACTTTAACTGATGGCTTCCACCTTCAGAAAGTCAAAGATCTGGTGCGTGCAAATCGCCGATTGACTATCAGAGAAATTGCAAAAGAGGTTAGCGTCTTAATTGGGCTATGCATTGAAATTGTGACTGAAAAATTGCACATGCATCGAGTTGCCGCAAAATTTGTTCCTCGTTTAATGACCGAACAACAGAAAATGTGAACAATTCCTTGAACAATCTAATGACAATGAAACATTCATTCAAAGGATCATTACTAAAGACAAAAGCTGGATTTACCGTTACGACATTGAGACAAAAATTCAATCATCGCAATGTATTGGTAAAGGATCTCCATGCCCCAAGAAAGCCTGTCAGTCTCGATCCAATATCAAAGGGATGCTCACTATTTTTTTTAGTCTTTAACGGAACTGTGTATTTTGAATTCTTGACGCAAGGTAAAACAGTGAACCGTGTGTACTATCAAGGCGTTTTACAACGGTTACATGAAAAATCCGCAAAAAAGACCAGAGCTGTGGCGAGACAACTCATGGCTCTTGCACCATGACAATGTGTCCGTACACTAAGCTTTGTCAATTCACCAAAAATGAAATTACTGTCCTCCCTCACCCTCCTTACTCGCCAGACTTGGTTCCTTGTGATTTTTCTTTATTTCCAAAATTAAAATCAGTGCTGACGGGACGCCGTTTTCAGACTATTGATGACACCAAAGTAAATTCGTCATAGACTTTAAAGACCATTTCAATTGAAGCTCTCCAAGCTGTTTGCGAAATGGAAACACAGGCGATAAGAACCAATAATATATAAAAGTCATAATAAAATTTTTGTATAAAAATGTTCTGTTATTTTCTGAGCAGACCACGTATAATTCCCGTGCTATACATTCTTTACCTTAGGGGAAATCTGTGTAATCCAAATATTGATTATCTGACACACACCAGATTCTAAATTTCCGTCAACTGAAAAAGTAATTTCAGTCTCGAATAAAATTTAAGAAACAGTGCGCCGAGCAGAGTATAAAAAATATATCTCCTTTGTTTCCTTATTGGGCTATAAAATGAGATAAATTGTACCGTAGTGCACCCTAAAGTAAAATGTAATGCTTCCACATTCTTCCAGAGGCAAGTTAAATATAACAACTTTATTTGAACAGGCGTAATATTGAATAAAAAACAAAAAACGAAAGAAGAGAACATAAGAGTTAGATTAAATTACCACACACGCATGACGACACCGGAACGTAATTAATATTTATTACATAGTATTATAGGAGATACAAAATTAAAGTAGGAACAAGTTCATGTATAAAATTTTATTTTCGTATTCTTCTCAGCAAACCCTTTCATTTGATACCCTTATCATAGGGTTACATAAAAAATAACTGGTCCGCCGTATTTGGGAGTCCACGGTATTGGATTTAGAATGACGTCATTTAGCTAACCATGCATTGTCATAAAAAAACTTGTAATAAAAAGCTTGTAAAAAGAAATTGTATAGAAAGGTGTGAAAATGAAAAAAAAAAAAATAATGAAATAAATGTTTAAAATAAAAAATTTACTCGTTTTATATTTTACTTTTTTTGAAGTAATTACTAACTATTGGAATGGGACGGAGATACATTATACGATTAAACCATTATTACTGCTTTTAATTAATTTTTCCAATTTCCCAAAGTGATGAAAAGAATTTTCTACAATACTTCTCTTGATTTTAGTTTCAAATTTGTTTATCAATGAAAGAGATAGTAGGTTAAGTAAATAGGTAAAATGTTATTTTTTATATTAAAATGTATTTTTAATTCAATTCAGTGATGTTGAAATAAAATTTATACGATTCATTCAGAAGAGTTTTGGCGAGGGTAAACATAACTTCAACTTTTCCAAATTCATTCTAAAAATTTGAAAAATGTACTTTTGTTCCACACTCAAAGAGAACGTTAGTTTGAATCATCGTCAAAGATCGGCACCCGCGTAAACTTTTGATCATCCCTTTAATTGATATGGTTGTCGAGGTTTCTCTCATTCTCACGCAGATGCACCTACTAGTCGAGGAAATAAAG
The DNA here is from genome assembly GCF_000390285.2 of Anoplophora glabripennis. Taxonomy (NCBI): domain Eukaryota; kingdom Metazoa; phylum Arthropoda; class Insecta; order Coleoptera; family Cerambycidae; genus Anoplophora; species Anoplophora glabripennis. Next base: position 18,683 of record NW_019416422.1, read on the forward strand.
CACAAAAGATGGGTCTTTTTGCATTCGCTTTCTAAAATTATGTGGAAAAAATGTAGCAACTTTGTATTATGTTTTTCGGCCAAATTGCATTTGTGCAATGCAAAATGCATCCGGAAAAATGTATTTTTTAAAGTCACTTACAAAAAATTCTTAACTCGGTTAATAATGCCTGGAATAGAATCAAATCAGGATCTTGGGGGTTTTCGAGGTCGCTGAACCCGAATATGACCTTCAAATTGGTCCATCGCCGACCTGGAGCTTAGGATTGATGATGAACGTCATCTCCGAGGCTTCTTCTGAATTTCACTCTTAAATGTAACGAGACTTGACACCCGGGTTTTTTTCGGGTTGCTGATTCCTAATCTGGCGTCGGTGAGCACCCCCCGGACATCTGGTGCACCGGAACCTGGACATGGACGTCATCTCCGGGAGTTTTCCTGTAAAATTCGCGTAAACGAGGCGACAATCGCATCAGAAGGTTTTTCGGGACGCCCTTCTCGGAATCATCTTATAATATGACACATGCACGACGACTGTGGGCCCCCAGACCGGGGCCCTCGAAAAACTATCCGGGCCCTATACGTCAGTTAATGATGAAAATGGTATTTAGTAGAATATTTTGAAATTAAAGTTAATAGTTGATTAGATTAGGATAAAATGGAGTTAGATTATATTTGAGTTAAATTAAATTGACGTTAAGGGTAGGTTAGAAATGGCAATTGATTTGGAAATAAATGATTTTGATTTGTTTTTGAAACAACAGTTACATACATTGTGACATTCATTCAATTTATTCCCTCTATTTTCATCTTGCATACTTTAAATGAGATCAACAATTCCAAACAGGTTTTGGCAGTATTAACGGCACTCTCAAATATATTGAAAATTCACTGTTTATTGATTTTTCTGACGATGACGCCGATTTCAAGGTCCAGGTTCCGGTGCACCAGGTGTCCGGGGGGTGGTCGCCGACGCCAGATTCGAGAAGAGCGCCCCGAAAACCCCCCTGATGCGATTTTAAAAAATGTATTTGTTGGGATGCATTTTGCACTGCAGAAATGCAATTTGATCGAAAAACATAATACAAAGTCGATACATTTTTTTTCACATAATTTTAGAAACCGAATGCAAAAAACCCCATCTTGATACGACTTGATCGAAAAATTTCGGAGGTTCAGTGCTTTATTTCCTCGACTTTCAAATCATAATGTACAGCTTCCTTTTCCACATAAGTATTCGACTTCTGGGGTGCAGATGCACATTTATAATCCAAATTCTGTGTGATTGGTGTCTTTGGTTAATTTACGTAAATTTATTTATTCCGTCAAATCTATGTTGTGTAAAAAAATAACAAAAGTGCGTCACCAAGAAGGTGATGCGATTTCTGATGACGCCATATCATTCTTACTTCCCTTCACTCAAAATTTTAACCAATTTATGAACACTCCCCTGGTATAACTAATAATACAATAACGTTCTTATAAATTCTAAAAGAAAATTAGTTGTAAATAATTTCATTTTTAAGGCGTATTAATATTCTTTTGCCAATTGTGGAAGACCATTAAGTTTATCATTTTGTAACAAAAGTGCAGGTCCACACATTTAGGCATACTTTGTTTGTTGAAAAAGTTAAAAAGGAATATGTTCTGACATAATTTTATTTCAACAGCATTTTGTCGCACTATTTTTTTGACACCCTGTAAATATATAAGGCGGCTATTCAGAAATGGGGTCGTTTCCCATTTTTTATTTTATAGTTCGTTTTCGAAACTTCAATTAAANTCATGTTAGCAATGTCGATGCTCCCATTTCCTTAACTCTACAGGTAGTTGACCCTATATAACTTATATATATATATATATATAACAGATATTGCGTCCTTTTTTTTATTTTCGACCATTTTGCGTAAAAAATCAATTACAATTCGTCAGTAGAGTGAGATAGTTGCGTTGTCGCTTACTCGCAATTAAATACAGTGTGTTGTAGATTTATAAGCTATTAGCTTGCTGTTGGCTGTGGTTGGTACTACCATCTACATCGCAAAGTAGACTAGCTATATTGATTATCATTTTAGTATTATTTTGCGAAATTTCCATAAAACGTTAAACAAAAATGTAAATATAAAATAATAAAACGATAAACAAAAATGTAAATATACTATTTATTGTCTTTAATTCATAAGCATTTTTATATTAATATAACATTGTATTGATCATTATTTAGATTGTATTGACGCATCAAATCGACTTTAGAAACATCAATAAATTCTTTCACCAAACACAAAAATATGTAAATGTCAATTACATTCCTTTTAATTTAATTCATAACCCAATGGGCAATACTTACCTCAGGAATAGCGACAAAAGATATTAATACCACTGAGATGACTAAATTAACCCAAAACATCCATCGTAGGAAAATGAAATATGAAGCCACCACTGACCCAAAATGAGATTCAATTTCTTTTATTTTCAATTCCCATGGTATGAACCACATTGACAAATTTAACATTTCTCTTCGGCAGTGTTGCCATTTCTGAAAAAAATATATAATACATAACTTTTTTTGTTAATATATTGTCTGAAGATATTTATTTGTGGCATAGTTTTCGTTGTTTTAATTATTTTATGCGACCTGTGAAAAAATTTAAAAATTACTGAAATAAACCCTTGTGCCAAAAAAATAAGTCAAGAGTTATTTTTATGAAAACAGTTTCGCCTAACCAAAAATCTCGCACTGAAAAAAATATAAAATACAAAAATCATGTCAATATACAGGCTGTCTACTATAAGAGGGGCACTTCTATGGATCTCGCTTAAAATACGTCGCACGTAAAAAATTTTTAGATGTTTTTTGTTGCATTTTTAAAGCCTTTTGATTTAAATTTGATATCCTTGGCCAACTTTGTGAGTAATCATAAAAAAACCGGAAAGGTACCGAAAGTTTAGGGTCGTCTAACTTTTTCATTTTAAGAGATAGAGAAAACCTATTTTAATAAAAGTTCATGGCAAAATTGACATGTTTCACTTGGTGAAAAAAAATGTCATCGAAGCTTGTTTCTTTCCTCTTTCATGCGATATACTACATGTTGCCTTTATCTTTTATATTTATTATATTTTATACAATTTTGGTATAAAAAAATGTAAACATTTTCGTGTTAACGTAGACATTGTTATAGATACGTCCACTACAAAAAATTTCGTGAATATAATGTACTTCTTTTAAGCAAGATACAGATTTTCTTTTCACATTATTATAATATGTATTGGTTTTTTACTTTAGAGAAAAGTGAGCTTCAACAATGTTCTTGCACAGACAAAGTAGCTTACGCTAAATGTAGCACGCTATGAAAACAAATGTGTTATCCCAGTAATATCATTATTTAAGAAATTGTTTATTGTTACAGTTTATACATAACTGTTGGCTTGAAAATTGTTACAGTACGCTGTGATCTGAAAAACTATAATTTTGAATAACAATTATATTTTCACATATTGAGAATTGTAACATGTTTGTATTGTAGTATCAATACAATTTCAATTCTATTCAAGCACTTACGAAATATAGAAAACCTTCGCTAATATGGATCTCTTAAGAAGGACAGGGCAATAAAATCAGCTCTTGTTAATAAAATAGGTAATGTTAACAGAATTTTAAATTATGTAAATAGGAAAAAAGAGCAAAACAGTGGGAGATTGAAATAAACTACAATGTATAGAAGGATAATGCAAGAAGGATATTAGGAAAAAATGGTTTCAAATGTTATAAGGTGAAAAAGTGCATCTCTTGATGGAGGAAGATAAATCGAGGAGATTAGGTTCTGAAGGTGGTGACAAGAAAGAAAGAGGGAAGATCCTTTCATATGCAGAAGAATTCTCTGGTCAGATGTGTCTAATTTTTGTAATAATGGATTTTTTTATAGAAATATTTGCTTCAAATGGACTAATGGTTTACATTTCAACAGAGGTCTTCAGTAAACGTTTAGGTGAGAATTCTTGATACCGAAATCGTAGGACCTTACTACTATGATGGTAAACTGTTGGGTGCCAAATTCTTTGCTTAAAAGAAGTTCCTAAAATTTTTTGTATTTGGCATGTTTAAAACAATTTCTACATTAATCTACATTTTTGATACCAAAATTATAAAAAAATATAATAAATATAAAAGATAAACAACAAGCAATTTTTTGTATCCACAGCCTGCTTCGATGACAATTGTTTTTTTGTTCGTGTAGAGGGCGTAGCAAATTACATATGATACTTCAAAAATTTGTTTACATCAGGTGAAAGATATCAATTTTGCCATGAAATTTTATTAAAATAAGTATTCTCTATCTCTTAAAATGAAAAAGTTAGACGGCTTTAAACTTTTGGTACTTTTCTGTTTTTTTTATGATTACTTACAAAGTTGGACATGGATCTCAAATTTATTTTTACAAGCATAAAGGCCTAAAAAAATGCAACAAGAAACACTAAAGATTTTTTACGTGCGTCGTATATTAAGCGAGATACATAGGAGTGGCCCTCTTATGGTAGACAGCCTGTATATCGCCCACTTTAAAAAATTGTTAACGCTTCGAAAGTGTATCTGCTTTTTTCCTTTGAACATATTCTGGCTATTTGTGTTAGTTTCTTTTGATAAAACAAATTTATGCTGTCAAAAATAACGAGGTAATTGAAGAAGTATGTGAAATTTCTGAGCCATTTTTGAAATTCGTTATATATTTGATGTAGATTCATAGATAAATATTAGTTTTGTTCCCACAACAACCCAAAACAGTTTCCAATAATCAGACACATGCTCATTCGCTAACATAAGGTTTAAAATGTTTCTAACGCACTAAGAATAAGTTTTCGAGTATCTCAGTTTCTGTAATTAATATCGGAGCTGAAGGGACAAGCAGACAACGCTTCGTGGAAATTTGCTGTGAAGAGAAGTTTAATGGTGGAAGGTTATCAGATATTGTACAGGATTGTGTTGCAGTAAACAAGAACAGGGAACATGATGCTTTAGCCAAACAACATAACGACAGCGTGGATCTAGGTGTTGTGATAACTGGCCCGCCCCTACATAACCTAGCCCGAGAGCAACAGGGCAAAGATTCCTAGCTAAGGTTGAGGAAGGTGATTCAGTAACTGGCGGCCATTAGGTACATAGATCACGGCATAATAAACCTACTTTAGATACAATAATAACTGACGGAAAATCAGACGAAACAAGTAACTATTCTAATGCGGAGAGCTGGTTTTCAATTGTAAAATATTATGTTCGGAACGCCTAATCAAAAATGCAGTAAAGTAGTCAAATACTTCAGAAAACGAACAGTCTCTACCCAAAGAAGTAATTTTTTACGTACCAATGTCTGGTTCAGTAGGTGGAGGAGGAATAAATCGGTAAAATAATAACACCGAACATGCTATGTTCGTTATGTTCGTTAAAGAGATCTGGAATAAAAAACTAAAAAATACGGCTAGAACTAATTTTCTAGACATTTTTCTACATAAAACTGTAACGTCCTTAAGCACCAAAGTTAATAATCAACCGCCGCATTCCTAATGTGATGGAGACGTTTTATCAGTCGATAGTACAAGTGCAAACTATGGAAATGCAATATTTACTATTTTTGGAAAAACTTAATTTAAATGAGACGGAGAGAGAACTGCTAAATATTTCGACAGTGAAACAATGACAATCTAATCTATGGTACGAAGAACGAAAAAAAAAACGTGTAACTGCATCGAATTTTGGATGTTTGCAAAAATATTACCTACATGAAAAAGTAAAAGAGCCCTTATATGAAAACAAACAACAAACCATTCCCATGAAACATGGGATAAATTATGATAGAAGGGCCATACTTATATAGTTATACGGATTTAGATGGAAAAGTGGTTGTACACTACTGAGGCATTGTTTTAGATAAAGAAGCGAATCTGTTTCATATATCAGAAATAGCAAATATCTACTGGAAAAGAATTCTTTAAAAAATGTTAATTAATACTAATTATTTAATGGTGTTTTGATGTGGTTAGTCTACTCAGTAATATGTCATAAAACACTGAATATCCTGTATAACTATTTTATTAAAAATATTATGAAAAAGACTTGCCTATGGTGCAACTAAATACGAATACCACAATTATTACACTGGAAAATAAACAAATATCGAATTCTTTATGTGTGATCTATACATTGTCTGAATTTGTAATTTTTTGCAATATAAATGGAATTTTTGTTCCTGAGAGTCTACGGTTGGTTGGACTGGGCCCACGCTTCTAGTATGCTTGGGTTTGATTAATTAGGAGTGGGGAGAGTTGGCTATTCCACAATCCCAGCCATTTCGTCAGTAACGCTTACAATGTCGGAACAACAGGTGCACCTTCCCCTGCGCAAAGGATAATCATAAAATTTCTTGTTCGTTTCCTTGCTTGAAGCGTGAGTTCAAGCAAGGAAAATTTTTCAGAGATTGATTGCACAGTTCAGGGACCAAACATTGTCAAGGCCTCGTGTGTTTGACTGGCTTAAGGAGTTCAAGAAAGGACGAGATCAAACGGAAAATCAGGAACACGATCGCAGTCCTCGGACCAGCATTACAGACAAAAACGTTTGAGCGGTTCGAAATTGCACAACAGGTCGGCATAAGTCATGGGATCTGTCAGGCGATCATTACACACGACCTTCAGTTTCGTAAAGTGTGTGCTAGATGGATTTCTCGACTTTTGACCACAGATCATAAGTTGAGACATTTGGAGGTTATGTTAGTAACTTACAGTAAGGTTTCGAAAGAAGATGATACATTTTTAAGTCAGAAACAAATCAGTTTGGAGTGGCGGAGGAAAGGGAAGGCAGCCCCAAGGGAGGAGAAACCAAGACTCGTCAGCTGGCAAGGTTCTTTCAACCGTTTTTTTTTCGATGAGCGACACACAAACAAAGCTGCTTACTATTCCGAATTGTTGAAAAAGGTGAGGGTTGCATATCGCCGCAAAAGACGACACCAACCGATTCGGAGGCTATCCTTCTCCACAACAACGTCAGACCCCATAAAGCAGCTCTAATGGTCTCAAAATTAGAAGGAATGCACTGGACTCAACTTGATCATCCTCTTTAAAACCCGGACCTATCGTCCTGCGATTCTCATTTATTTGGGCCGCTTAAAGAAGCTCTAGGAGGCAACGATTTGAAGATAACGAGGGCGTGGAGGAATCCGTGCGCAATTAGCTCCTGACGTTACTAGCTTCATTCTACGATGCTGACATAAAAAAACTCACTTCTTGCTGGGAAAAATATATTTCTAAAGCAGGAAGTATGTACAAAAATAAATTACATGGGTATGCCTTTTATTTTTCAATAAATATTTTTTATCCCGTTTATTTATCCCGATTTAACTTCGTAGATATACAACACATTCGATCTATTTTCTATTTTTGGAAATCATATAAATTAGTATACTTAAAATACGGAGTTAAAAATTCAGCAAAGGCTGCTCCGTTCAAATTATCGGGTAAAAAATGTGGACCGATTAAATTATTTCCAATAACACCCATCCAAACATTCACACTAAATTTACTTTGGAAACTAACAATTTGGCCTCTTTGCTAGAGGATGTACCTCTAGCAAGTAAACGTAGGATGATATTCCAACATGATGGATATCCTGCGCACTATTATCGACCAATGAGATAATTGTTAGACCAGTGGTTTCCAAACAGGTGGATTGGGAGAGGAGGTCCTATACAATGGCATGCCAGAAGTCCCGATCTCACGCCTCTAGATTATTATGTATGAGGGCACATGAAGAATCTCGTGTATGCGATCGAAGTTACAAAACGAGATCAATTAATACACATGATACGGGAAGCGGCAATAACTGTACGAAATAATTTTTCCAACAGAATTATCAGAAGCGAAATAAGGAAACGGGCTCCTGCCTGCATAAGAAGTCACTTCGAGAATTAGTTGTAAAATAAACTTATGAACTTTTATTTTCTATCCTAATTTTTATGAAGACTAAATTATGTATCTGCGACTACGATTTTTATGTTATTCCAGGAATTAAAAGAAAATTTTTTAAAACTTTATACCTCATTCGAAAGATAATAAAAAGAGATAAGTTTTTTAAAATAATATGTGCGTACCTGTTAATGTATTCACAAATTTTAGAAATATATCGTCGTGAATGTACAATTGTATTGAAGTTTGTAACAACCTCTTTACGTTTTAGCTTGTAGTATAACAACCTTAGGTTCGATCGAAAAAACAATACAAATGCAATTGTGGCCAAAAATATGTGATCGTCATAAGGAATACCTACGTTGTATGTATCTATCTTTAATTGATCGGAAGGCGCTGGCTACTAACTTTTTTTGAGGGGATGTATGGTTTTATTTTATAAAACAAAGACAGAGTAAATACACATAGCTTTATTATTTACGTATAACAATCTTCAAATTAAACGTGACAAATAGAAAGAACAACAAAAACACTAACAACCATTTAGCATAGAATAAGAGTGCCAGGCTCACCTAGATCTCCTGCGGGGAAAGAGCATGGCAGAGAAATCCACGATCGTTGCTCTTACCACCCAAATATAAATACAAAACAACCGCTAACCAAAGGCATAAATTAAGAACCTTTGCTAATGATAAATAAGACCTGTCTCATTTAATGTGTCACTAAATGTCATCTGTTACCTCATATTAGTCATACACACTTCCAAGTAAAACTGAAGAGGTTTGGTGTTAGTTAGCCGGCAGAGCCGGAAGGTACTGGAGTCCCATACGGGAGGCAATCCAGCTATAGTTGAGATTTCGGAAGATCCTTCATAACACTGGAGTCCCATACGGGAGGCAATCGAGCTTAATCCAGATTCGTTCCGCACGGGCGAAAATGTTAGTAAACTCAACAAGGCTCGTATAGACGTATGACATAAAGTGAGCACAAGAAATCAAAGAACAACTTAATCATGATAAAACAAGTTAAATGTGAAACAAAGAGGTCGTTAATGCAATATCTGGGCAGTCACGACAATATACATATTTTAACATGTAATAAATAATGAGCAATCTATAATAATAATTGTAACAATTTTATCTTAGAAAAATATACGCCCCTGAGCGTAAGACAATGAAGGCTAAACATATACAGAATTATTATCATGAAACATCTATATTTTACGTATAACGTAATCGTGGCAAAAACAAGTTAGATGTGAAACAAAGAAGTCGTTATTGTAATGTCTGGCAATCAGGACAATACATATATTTTTAACATGAAATAAATAATGGGCAAACTTTAAGTATAATTATAACAATTTTACCTTGGAAAAATATATGCCCTTGAGCATAAAGCAATGGAAGCTAAACTTACAAAGAATTATTATCATGAAACATCTATAATCATCACAATCATAAGATTATATAGAACAATTAACAACAAAGTACTTAAAGAATATTACCTGCTAACTAATACCGGTTAAACACTTAATTTTCCACTACTTCTATATTTTTCACACTACACTGATCGTCTTACTTTTCACTCCGCGCTGACATCACTTCAACTGCCTATCTTCGACTATCTAGGCTTCCTTCTAGAATGCCCCCCTAAACGTTAGTTTTTGCGCTTTCTTTTACCAACCGTCAATATTACTTTTTCATTGTTATACAACACTCATGTAACAGGTGACGTCGAAGTTGATAAGATAAGTACGGTTTTGCACAAACTCCTGTATTTTTGTAGTATCAAAGTATTTAACATAATTTTTGTTGAATAACTTGAATTACTATACGTATTAACGGTAGAAGGAAAAAAAATATTTTTTAATTTTACAGTTAAAAAAAAATAAATATCTCGAAAACTATCAACTTTTGGATAATGCACACTCGTATAGTGGTTCATTTGACTGCAAATTCTCTTCCCATCTTCAAAAGAATACGTCGATTTATGCATCAATCACCCTGTATAAACATTTCTTTGTTAAATAAATAATAAGAATTTCAGATGAGTGAGACACCCTTTGTAACTCTCTTTATAGAATTGTTGAAAATTTTTAATGCTAACGTCTACAGTTTGCGCTCAGTTCCGACATATTTACTCTTTACTTACCTTGATAAGGTAAATATTCCAACTTGCTATCATGTCACGAGTAGAATGACTCTGGGCTAATCTCTCTTGTAAAGCTCCCTCGTGTTTCTTAATATAAGCTTTTGCTTGCACAACTAGTTTTAGCTTCTTTCTCATATTCCACGGTTGCATTTTAACGTTACTCAAAACCTCTTTATGTAATTTGATGTTTTCAAATATCTCATCCTGAGTTACTTCCACGACCAAATTTTCATCCATTGTTATGGCCGTACTGAAACATCGATAAAAGAAAATGTGATGGAAGTAAGATTTTAAAGCAAGAGCTTACTCTCCAGAACTTGTGGTAAATACAGACGACCTTCTTCTGCCATTTTCGGTTCCGGGTAAAATATCTGGACTGAAAGACGAACTGGCTCCGCGGCTGTTTCGCCGACAAGATCTTCGCGATGACGCCTTTCTTTGTATTATCGCGTTGACGCTGGCCGAATAATCTTCTTGGTCTGAATCTTCTTCTGAAAACAACGATATCATTAAAAAATTATACAAAATGAAAACAAAGACAATTATAAAACAATACATATTTTTTTAGAAAAGATAAAGCCATAAACCGATTTTTAAAAATTACTTTTGGCACCTTGTATCTCAAAAATATTTATCAGCTGCCAATATTTATGATATATTTATGACACCCCTTATAAAGCATAAGAAAGAATACCATCTGACCCTGATGTGTACTTCGGCTTTAATTGGATTGGATTGATTATAATCCACCCCACTTATATATTCTGTATATGTATTAACATTGTTATGATGCAGTAGTCTCAAAATATACCAATAAAAAATATTTATCAAATGCAGTAGCTGATATCCAGACCCTACAATATTTGGTGAAATAGAATTCCAAGAAAAGAATAACTGAGAATATGAGTGAAAACGATTGGTGGTTTTCTTCCCTTTAAAATAGGCGTCTCCTTACACAATCGCACTTGGTACGGGAGAGTACTTCCAAACGCTGATACCGGCCGGTTTCGTAATCAAAACACCAGAGTTTAATAGGGGAACAATAGCGCAACAGAAGCGACAAAAAAAGACACAAGAGAGTGTGTGGTTTCAATGAGCGCTACCATTCAAGTTCATATTTCGAGTAGTCGTCAGTTCTGCTCTACTTCGGAAAAAGACCGTATGTGCAGTTTTGTGGCAAATTGAGATAATTACATTTTCGAAATCTACATAGCATTATATCCATCTATAAATATCAAAAATATCGTTTTGTTTCTTTAAATTTAAAAATTTGTACATTTTAAATTTCTAATATTGTGTCACTCTTATTTTCTTCGTCGCCATACTAGAAAAAAACACCGTATGTGTCTGATGCAGACTTATGTGTATGTATTTCATTAAGAGGTACACAGTATAAAAGCCGCATGTGACCACATACGGCTTTCTTCTCTAGCAGAAGCGTTGAAATACTACGATGTTTTTAACAAATTAAATTCGTATGTGTTCACATGCGTTGTTTTAAATTAAACAACAATTAAACATTGTTTGCAACACAATATATTAAAAATTGTAAATTATTCTGGTTCTTCTATTAATTTCTGTTGAAAATGTAGGACAGAGAAAACAACATATGTGACGCTGTTTTTATTGATATTGCAATATTCTCTAATATTCTTGAAATGCATTAAAAAATATTTGTTTTTCATTTGCCGTTACTGCAAAAATCAAGTTATTACCTTAATTAGTAAATGAATTACAGCCAAATGAAGTAAGCCTAATATCTCGTTGCAATTTTCTTCCGAAGTAGGACAGAGTAGAGGTGTTGAAAACCACAGGTTTTCCGCGGCAATACCAAAAAAGAACAAAATATATAAATTAGAAATTCTTAGAAAACTCTTAATATTAGAAGCGAAACTTTGACTAAAAGTGTGTTTTATCAATTTTATTGGCATCAAAATGAGTAGCACTACCGGAATCTACATCTTCACACTCGAGTTTTTTTTGTGTGCTGGTGTAATTATTTACTCGGGAAATGTTTCTACGGAATATATAAGCAGGGTTTTGGAAACAAAGAAACCCTCAAGAGTTCAAACACTGCGATTTTTCTGATGATTGAAATTGTCACTTTTGCTAAAAAATTAACTAATTTAAATATTTAAATTTAATTAATTAATTTAATTAATTTTGCATCTATTATTTATTTTTTTAAATTAAAAATGTCTTATTTGAAACAATCTGTAGGTACTTTTCTTCATCAAAAAATTATAAATATCAAAAAAAAGGAAAACATTAAAACAATTTTTTTCCTTCCAATATACAGACAAAATTTTTAGATTAATATGGAGACAAACTGCTTCTTTTTCTCTAATTAAGGCTCGTGGAAACGATATGTTCACTAGAGAAATCAGTAAGTATTCGAGATATTCAGAAGAAAATATAGCGACCGATTGGGGAGTATACAACTACTTATTTGTAATTAATTTTTAAATTGACGTTTGAAACCAAGGTGGAAACCGCGGCAAAAAAGGACTTTTTTAGATTGTATAGCATTACGAATATTGTAAGAATTCAAAATTTTTTTCGAAGAAATTTTTTTTCAGTACTTAACATTTTTTGATTAAAAAAATACGAATTTTTGAGAAAATAAGGACATTTTCGATTTAAAAAAATTAATAAAAATCGCAACGGATTGAACTCCTGAGGGTTTCTTTGGGATACTTTGATAATACCTTAAATGCGCAATTTTTTTACCTCTTTTCGAATCAAGATATTTTTTTATCAAAAAGCTATAAGAACATCTTTAGAGGTTACTTTAACGTTTACAAAACCATGATCAGATTTTGTGGACGATAGTTAAATCCAGAGTGATAAATTATCAAATCCAAAAAAGTAATTTTTGGTTTGAAGGACGATAACCCAGCTACAAATCATTATTCAAAGCTCTTGAAAAGCTCAAATTAAAGCGGATGAATCAAACTAAAAAAGCTGAGAGGTGGTATTGGCAAAAATAGTATTGAAACCCGTGAAAAAGGAAAGCAAAAATGTTGATTTTTTTTCCTCTGGATTTGAATTCTTAAAAATGGTCAACGATAGAACCAGATCCTGAAACTAGAGACCTTAAACTTTAATTTTCTGTTTTTATTGCTCTACGACTATTTTCTCCTAAAAAATGTAGGATTCTCTTTATCCTAAAAGAAAAAAGATTTTTGTGATTAGTGTATACAATAAATTATACAATGTTTGCAATTGATTTTAAATTGTTTAAAAGTGTGTAATTTCTCTTCCAGTCCTGAAGCTGATTTTAAATTCGAAATCGAAACTTGTACGTAGCAGAAAAAAAAACCTATTTATCTTAACTAAAAGCTACAGTGTCAGAAATCACAATACTCGTGAAGTTATTAGAAAAGTTATTTTAATTGTTACCTGTAGGAGCAGATGGAAAATGTACTTTATCCATTTTACTTGAACCAGGACTAAAGTTGTTACACCTTGAACTGTCACTTCTTACAGAGTCCTCAGCAAATGTAACGGACAACCTGTCGATGGATGGTTGTGGGGAGGCTGGTTCGCCCTAAATTATTTGTAGATGCAGTTAATTGAAATATGGTATTCCGGAATTAGATCAATAAGTCGCAAATTGGTAATAAGTAAGCCACTTAACTTGAACGGTGCGAATGTGCAAGCGCTAGACAGAAAGTGTTCTTTTTCGCGCTAGGGGTATATTCTCAGATAAAAGTGGGGTGAAAATGAAAAGGATTATAATTTAATCAAAATCATGAAAACCTTCAAACACGCATTTATTCAATCTTGACCACACCTTACAAACAGCAGTTCATTCTTTTTGTGATAATGTGCTTTTAGCGTCGTTTTTTCTCATCCTTTTCCATGTTGGCTGACTTATTTATTGAAAGGTGTAAACTTAGGTAGCCAAATAGGGCGGGTTAGGTAATTTACTTTCACGAATTTCGTTAATTTAGATAAGAGCTTCTAAATCTTGACAGAAAATGTTAAAAGTATATATTAGCATACATATGTAATTTTTTCAATTAATATTGCCGTACAGGGTGTAACTTTGAGTAGAAGTCATATTTACAGAGAGCCTACCTTTGACCTTTAGAAACACGTAACAATAGCTTATTTTTGAAATTCCGTCGTGAACACTTAATTTTTATAAAATCTTTTTTTAATAATTTTCTTACCACGCCTCTGATCAAGCTAGTGTGATCTCAAACGATGGCACGTGTTAGTCAAATCTTATCATTTAAAGGAAAAATGATTAAAAAGCAAATTGCTACATCTCTCGCCGTGAGGTACTTCTTCATGTTACATTACTTTTGCCGAGTGGGTGTTCGCCACAGGACCTATGACCCCGCAAAAACGAAAATTTACTTTTTTTAAAAAAGATGATCTGTGAAACTTTATTTAACAAGTAATAAATCATAGGCAATCTGCATTATTGCAGAACATCACATAGCTCCTCAGCTATGTGAGTCCTCCCTCCTTGAAAACCCAAGTATTCAAACCAAAAAACTCCCATAATCCTATAGCCCCATAACCTCATAACCTCACGACTCCATAAACAAGGGAATAAATCATAGGCAATCTGTATTATTGCAAACATCACATAGCTGGGGACTCATTGAAAATCCAAGTACTCAAACCCAAAAAATTCACATAACACTATAACCCCATAACCCCGTAACTTCATAACCCTATAACTAATAAGTCATAGACAATCTGTATTATGTACTAACTGTAAAACTAAGCTCTGAATTCCAAAACTATGAACAATAAAGTGAAGGTAAATTTATTATCGTTTTCCATTTTTCAATCGATTATGTTTTGCTCTGCATAATTTGAAAAACGGACTACTTCCCTACAACTCTTAATCGGATACTTCGATAAGAAGTCCAAGTGCAATGTTTTTTGATTTATAAAATATTAAATAACTTTTAAATATGCCATGCACTGTCATTTACAACAAACGTTTGTTGATGTAATCAGTGTAATTATACAGGGTGTCCCGGTACTTGATACAAAAAAGTCGAGTACAAATAGATGAGGTCAAAACAATATCAGTTCTTCATATAAATTTTTTCCATACGGGCCTTGGTTAACAAGTTACGGGCTCTCAAAGGTGAAATATAAAAAGTTATTTATATTTACAATCTGTTTTTATTAGACATAATTACTATGTTAGAACCGTACATATTTTTAAAATAAGAGCCTAGAAAATCTAACTGTCTGCTAATGTAATTCTCACTAACGGAATTTGACAAACACACTACACATAATATAAAATAGGAAAACAAAACAAGAATAAGTTAAAGAAAGTTAAAAAATAATTTAAAAGAAAGAAAACTATCAAAATACATTTTCCATATGGGTACCTTCCACCTCCACACACTTTCTAAGTCTACAAATGTTATTTGTTTGCACACGAAAAAGTATTTCTGGGATATGTCTAATATTATCACAATGGAAATTAATTCTTTGTAGCAATTCATCTCTTGTCTGTACTGGGGATGCGTACACTGAACTTTTCAGGTATCTCGACAGGAAGAAGTCAATCGGGTTAAAGTCTGGAGAACGTGGTGGCCATGAAATTGCGCCTCCTCTTCGAATCCATTTATTATTATACACAATGGATAAATAATGTCGTACATCATTATTGAAGTGTGGAGGAACCCCATCGTGCATGAACCAAACGTTTCTTCGGGTAATTAACGGAACATCGTCTAATAGTGGCTGCAAATTATTCTGCAAAAACTCCAAATATCGATGTCCATTTAGACGTTCCTCCAAAAAGGTATGGACCTATTCAATTATTACCCAAGAAATGCTTCTTTGTGTTCAAACAAATAACATTCGTAAACTTAGGAAGTGTGTGGAGGTAGAAGGTGCCCATATTGAAAATATATAAAATGTATCTTGTTTCGTTTTTCTATTTTGTGTTATGTGTAAAGTGTGTTCGTCGAATTTTGTTAGTGAGAATTACATTAGCAGACAGTAAGATTTTCTAGGATCTTATTTTAAAAATATGTACGGTTTTAACATAATAATTATGTCCAATTAAAAATTTTAAAAAAATGGTGGAGGCGCGGCTCGATGTGCACTGTGACATAAAATTAGAAATATTATCTAAACTGTTAATTTTACCAAGTTGAACGAAGAGGGTATTATCGTTGGCAAATTCTTCAGGGAATTTATTTTTGATACAGGCAGATTGCGATCCTCATCTATGCAAAAATTCTGGGTTGTTAACTATTGGGCATAGTCCGTCCCTAACGTTGTGGGCATAAAAAACAAGCTGTACGCATGTGTTATCGATCACTAAATTTGCATCATGCTGAATTTAATAGTTTAGAGACTGTAAATAAAAATAACTTTTTAATTTTCACGATTACGGGCCCTCAGTAACTTGTTAACGTAGGCCCTCATGAAAACAATTTATATGAAGAACTGATATTATTTCGACTTCATCTATTTGTATCAGGTACCGGGACACCCTAGTATTATAAAGGTATCAAGTTAATTCAAATAGATAATTTTTTTCTAAAAAATCTTATCACATGAGGTCAAACGATATTTTTCGATACCAGAAATCTCAGCAGTACGGTCCGTAACTTTAGGACACAATTTCTTATGGTATTTAAAGAAAAAAGTTCCTATAAACATGTAGTTGGAAACGATTCGTTTCCGAGTTACAGGGTGTTGCAAATTAAAAAAATATATTAGTACATATTTGAAATAAAAGAACAGTCAATTTAAGGTTCTTAAAATTTGACAGTTATTGTACGTTGGTTAAGAGCTGCATTTTTTGTATAAAGCCAATTTTTATCTACCACTAGTGGCGCAGTTAGGCATGAGTTAGTCGATGTTTTCGTCATAAAATGTAGAACGTCTATAGATTTTTTTATATTTTTATTATTTTCGGACTCGCCTAACATTTTACAATAAAAAAGGTGTCTCGAATTTTTTGCTTTTACAGGGTATCCGAAAAGGTCATGTCAAAAATGAAGGGGTATACAGAGGAGGGCAAAATAGATGTAGTACTTCATATAAAATTTTTTCCTATCGGGCTTCGTTGTGGAGTTATTCGCCTTCAATGAAGGAAGTTTGAAAAACAAATTCCAATTAAGTTAATTAATTAAGTTGTTACCATGACAACAATGAAATTTGGGCAATTAAAATAACTCATAGTAATGTTCATTTCCAAGTTTAAACTAATATTCAATATGCCTGGATTATCCAGGAGCAGACGAAATTATCCATATAAATTTATACATCTTTGACAGCGTTAGCATTTTTCTTTCATAGTTCGATTCCTCTCTCACTTAACTTAAAAAAAGGTATACGGTATATCACTCGATATCTTGTACCGTTTTTGAGAAAATCGAATTTTATTAACAACATATTATTACGTATTATTATTACATAATATATCAAAAATGCGATATTAACATTTTTGTAAAAATTTTGGTTTCTTTGGAAATTGAGATCACTGTCAACATAATTAGCAGTTAGATATTTGTCAGAAATCATTGACACATTTGTTGATTCATTAATATCATGGAGGATTTTAGCTATGAAGAATTTGCAGTTTCTGAAGCTATTCGGATTTAAGCTAATCGCTTTCCAAATAGAATTTGCATATTTGAAGTAACGAAAATCCCCATGCCATTATTCAGACAAAACACCAACAAAAATTTATTATTAATGTATGGATGGGAATAATTGGAAATAGGGTTTCTGATTTCTCGGCCAATTTTTTTTTCTCGGGTCTCGAGAATTCTCGACTAGGAATTCCCGGGAATTCTCGAATTCTCGAGAAAATTCTAAAACTTAAAAAAGTTATAATTTTGTTATTGCAATGCGAAATATAAACATGCTATTATACTTAACAATCATTATTAACATTTATTATTTATTCAGTATTTTTATTAATTACTTGTGTTTCTACTTCTACTAACAAAACTAAATTAAACTTTGAGTTTCGTCTTAAAAATCTTTAACTTGTTTTTTTATTAAACACTTTCAATATACTTATGTTTATTTCAATGTTTTTGAATCGTAGTTTTCTTTCAATAATAATTATTAATAATCATTAATCATGCAATCTTTTAATTAAATAAATAGTAAATAAGGAATTTAACCGAAGAAATCTTAAAAAAAAAACAAGCTTTAATTTAAAGATGCAGAAGCGTTCTTCCTATTAATTTATCACTTCAACATTAGGAATCTGCTTATAATAAAATTTATAAACAGACTTATAACTAGGTACGTACATTAAAAAAAAAGAATCATCAAAGTAAAATAAGGCCTTAAAAACTTAAAATAAATAAATCATGAGCTGGTAGAGAAACCACTTTAACCGCTCAGTTATTTGTCGAGCAACGAATTGAACGCATGAACGAAACCAACTCCAGTCAAGAACTTAAGACGCGCGTGATTTTTAAATTTCTCGATTTCTCGATTTCTCGACACTTTTTTCTCGTCTCGAGTAAGGCCAGATTTCCCGGGAATTCTCGCTTCGAGAAGTCTCGACCAGAAGCCCTTATATGGAAACTACTTAGTGGGACCACATATCATAGATGACACTTTAAATGGGGTTAAAAACTGCAAGAACACCTTAACTCGTTATTGGAAGGCGTCCCTTTAAATATTTGAAATAACATGTATGTGGCTTATGCCTGATGGTGCACCAACTCATTTTAGCAGGACAGTAAGAACTTATTTAAATACTACATTTTCCGATCGATGGATCGGTTGAGATAGTCCTTTTCCGTGGCCGCCTCGGTCTCCCAATCTTAATCCGATCTCCATTTTTTTCTTTGGGGACATCTTAAAAGTCTTGTTTATCAAACTCCTATAAATAGTAGGGAAGAATTATTAAATGTCATAATTACATACGCCATCATTAAATCTGATCACCACATGTTATTTCGAGTAGAGCAGAGGTGATTGAGCAATTTCAGAAAATGCATAGAAGTTCTAGGTGCACATATTGAACATCTTACTTAACAGTTCTCTTTTTTTAATTCTATAGAAACTAAGATTTTTACAGAAATGTTAGTATCACATTTTTGATACAATAAATGTATGTTGTTAATAAAATTCGATTTTCTCAAAAACGGTACAAGATATCGACTGATACGGTATACGGTATACCTGTTTTTAAGCAAAGTGAGAGAGGAATCGAACTATGAAAGAAAAATGTCAAATTTGGCAATGCTGTAAAAGATGTATACATTTAAATGGATAATTTCGTCTGCTCCTGTATAATCCAGGCATATTAAATATCAGTTTAAATTTGGAAATGAACATTACCATGAGTTACTGTAATTGCCCAAATTTCATTGTTGTCATGGTAACGACTTAGAAGTTATAATTGGAATTTGTTTTTCAAACTTCTTTCTTTGAAGGCGAATAACTTCACAACGAAGTCAGATAGGAAAAAATTTTATATGAAGTACTACATCTAATTTGATCTCTGTATATCTTCATTTTTGACATGACCTTTCCGGACACCCTGTATATCGTTTTCTTTTCAAAAACAGGAAGTCTTAATTAAGGGCTGTGATGTACTGCTCCCCCAGAGATAATGTCATACGACATCATTATAATGCGAGATCCATAGGTCATTAACAAAAATTCCATGTGTGCTTCATTTACTGTTTTCAGTACGTCCTACAGTTAAAAGCACAAAATGGACGCTAGAAAAAGAACATACTTTTGCCAATAACTCTTACCTATTGAATCTAACCCTTTTTGTTGACAAAGATATACAAAATAACGAATGGATGGCTACTGATGACATGTAACACATCAGCAGTAGCACAACAGAAGCTTTGTAGACAATTTAACAAAACCTGCATCTAAATAGGTATAATGGATATTATATTACCCAATAGAGTAGGTACTTTGAAAATGATTACAATAATATTCGGCAACAACGTACAAACAAAGCACTTTTTCGGCGATAAATTCCTGAACATTAATGTCATACATCGTATGTATAAAGCATTGGCCGCACACAGATTCCTTAAATTAAGTGAGTACTAAATAATTAACAAAGGACATTTTTCCACACGCAATTTTGGTAATGATGGAAATTTGTTTTTATATTTTTAGTCACTAATTATTATGCCATGCGAAATATACATTATCCTTGTCACATGTAATGCTTAAGTGTAAGAAAGTGGATAAGTCGAATAAAATATTTTTAAATCCTTAAGCAGTCGCACATAAAACAGTAAACATTACAACACAATCATTTCATGTGAATTTTTTATTCATTTTCCAGTTTTCATGTTATTTATTTATTTATTTACAAGCCAGAGCCTGCTTTTTAAATATTGCACACAACTGAATAGTAAATATTTTTCCACATGTTAAGCATGATATGACTCCTTTCCAAGGGCAGAACTACTATTTTTCCATTACTGACTACATCATTGAAGTATAATTGATGAGGATTTGCAAAACAGACATCATTTGCACTGACATATTGAATCACAATATTTTACTAAAAAAATAGTGAATTTTGTCTTTCCAACGATTTTGTACAATCTTTAAATTGTATCTCGGTAATAGGGTACAATAATGGGTAACGGAGTTGTGGTTTTAGTTCTGTTGAAGTTGGACTCCCTCAAGGGACCAATTTGGGGTCTTTACTTTTCGATATATTCATTAGTGACATTGTAGCAGATGTCGCTTGCCTTCTTTATGTGGATGATTAAAAATATTTTGCAAAATTTTAGGTCAAACGAATACATTCTGCATTCTGCAGGAAAATTTAGATATTATTCACAACTGGTGTATTAAAATTAACTACAATTAAATGCTGCTACTATAAACTAAACAATATAATATGATTACTTTCAACTATCAGCTTAATAATACTGTTCTATTTATAAAATATATTTAAATATTTATTTTTCCTTTGAAGACTCCATTGCATTTAAAATTGTATTTCAAATAAAAAAAATAAGTGCAAAAACGTTAAACACATTTTTGTATTTCACCGTTCCGAAAAGTTTCAGGGATGGGTTTAAAATGAATACTACTTTCATCGATTAGTGTAGCAACACACAATTAAATATCGAAAAAATTGAAAAACCTCAATAAACCATAACAAAGCAGTTTTAAAAAATTTAGAAGTTTTTTAATAGTTTTATTATTCAGATGCTTTCAATTTCCTGTATGCCTCTGTGTGTCTAACTGTCTAATTAACCAAATTAAGGTTAGTCTCGATTTAATCGGAGGTGATGGACACTTGATAAATAGAATACGACGATGCAAAGCCGCACTGTGAGATCAAGCTGAAATGCCAGTAATTTCATTAATAATACATAGCCATTTATAATTATTAAGTAATAAAACTAGGCGCCATAAATAAACTAACAGTACAAGGCTAATTGGTCCTTGGCTTCTTTGACTATCTACGTCCATTTTTCTCTGTTCCTTGTTTTTCTCTTTGAGCCAGTGGCTCCAAATCATTGTTTACTTCATCTTTCTCCATGTATGCATTGTCTCTTTTTACCACTACTGAACTGTTAATACTACATTTGGCAGTCTGGTTTATGTTATTCCTTTCACATATCCCATTCACCTTAGTCTTTGCATTTTTATTTCTCTATATTTGAATCATTTACTCACAAATCATATTTCACACACTTACTTTCGCCCGTCTAGAAATATTTTTATTCTGTACTATTTTACCAAGAGCATAGATGCAGCAGTTTCCAGCATAATTCTTTTTTGAATAATATTCGGTTGTAATGGAAATATTGTTGTCAAGTATTCAAATCTTTCCACTTTCTCAAAAGTGTTCTTCCTTCATCTTCATTATTATTTTAAAATGCTGCAATCTTCTGAATTCCCTTATAGTATTTTCACTACCCCTGTTTGCTGCTTCCTAAAAAAAGTCAGCGGCGAATGCTAAATACTGATCTTTCTTATGGTAAATGAGCCCTGCCTTATTAAATTTAACTCTCGTATAGATTTTTTCAATATAAAACTAAACACTAACGATGATAGTGAATCTCCTTGCCTTACTCCTTCATTGGTTTGAACTATTTAATTTTATTATATTCTCTAGTGTAGGTAAAGTCATATAGTGCATTTCCCTTCACTCTATCAAAAGCTTGCTTGTACTCGCATTACGAACATTTGGTTAGTAATATTTCACTGTTTTCGAAATTCACATAGCAGTTTGTAAATTATATTTTCAATTACTTTTTTTAGTTACACATGGCCAATATTTTATAAGCTACATTCAGTAATGCTATTCCCCTGCTAATTTGGTATTGAGCTTTATTCCCTTTCGTATAGATTTGGCGTGGTACTAATCATGTCCAATCATTTGGCGTTTGTTCTTGTTCCCATATTTCTTTTAATAGTTTCTATATTTGATCTACTAGTTCGAAGGGTTCAAGTTAAATACCACTACTTTGAAATCGTCGCTTCCTGGGCTTTTGTTACTCATTAATCGTTCAATTACGCCTTTAATCTCGTTTCCGTTAGGGGGTTGTTCATTAGTTGTGCTTACATCTCATTTATCAAAAAGGATCTTTTGATCAAAATTTAAGTTCCATCTATATAAAATATATTTTTCTTCATTTCTCTTAATATCCGTTTAGATTTCATTCTCTGTTTATCATTGTTGTTATCTTCCTTCTTCTTTTTTTTTGTTTGTTGTTCAAAGATCTTCTCTCTACCTAGTTCTGCATAAGTATCACCTAAGATCATTTTCAAATTGTATTTAGGTGTACTTCCAAATACTATTAGACAAGGCGAAAACCTCGCATTCGTGGGAGAAATTTTCCTACTCGATTTTTTTGCATATTCAGATTCGTGAGATGTTCCTTAACGATGATGACATGAATCAAGATGATGCCGGCCGGAAATCTGGTGCCCATTTGTTTAAACAAACTTTTTTTAAATAAATTGTAAAAATAGGTTTTTTCACTCCGTTTTTTGGCACATCATAAACAAAAAAGTTTCTATGCACTATGCCTCTAAAATTGGTAGTTTTAAAGTTATAAACAATTTAAGTTGCTAAAAATGCGAAAATTGCGATTTTCAACGGCCGATTTCCGGGTTAAAAATTGTTATTTTTGATGTTGCCAGGTACCTAAATTAAAGTTTAAACATCCCCCTACAAGATGATGAAGAGTTTTTGGGTCTCGCATTATTCTAAAGCCTTGTTTTTTAATTGTTAATAAAGCGCTATTAGCCGCGCGCGCGCGCCTCTCATACGGGGATTTGTTATTTCTAGCGGCTTCAGCTTATGTTTTATGTCTGAATTAAGCAACGAAGAGTTTGATGCATTGCAAAGATTATACCTAAAAATATTAAATAAGCAAGGCAAAACAGCCGATGAAGCTAGAAAATTAATTTTCTCTCATTGTAGCGGAATGGGTATTAATTTAAGTAAAATACCATGCACTTCCGATGCATTGAAATTACACGTCTTAAGAGCTTCTTTACAAACGTACATATGAAAAAGTTCAATTTTTCCTCAATATCAAAGTTTGGATTTCACAGCTTCTGGTTGTCAAAATGAAACAGGTGAATTACATATTACCTAAATTTATTACCAAAGATCCATTTCCCAAAGACTTAGTTAAACGATGTAAATGTACAAAAAACTGTAAGACTAAAGCTTGTTCTTGTATGAAAAACTAGGTCACTTATGTACCTTTATGTGGTTGTAACATAGAACAGTGTTAGAATTCTTATGATTGAATAAATGTGTGATAATAATAATAGTAATATGCAGTATTAAATAAATGTTCTTTAATAAAAATCAAATGTATTTGATACTATTGCTCTTTTATTTTTTTTTCTGCACTCTATTCGTACAATTTTGAATTAATTAAATAAAATTATTATGAATTATAAAAATTAAATAATCAATTTTTACATTATTTTATGAGTAGTAATAGTACTTAGAATGCTAAATTTAAAGAACATAAGTTGAATCCACTAGACGAAATAGCGAATCCGCGTATGAGAGAGGCGCGCGCGCGGCTCATAGCGCTTTATTAACAATTAAAAAACAAGACTTCAGACTAATTCGAGTTCCAAAAATTCTTCAGCATCTTGTAGCGGGATGTTTAAACTTTAATTTAAGTACCTAGCAACATCAAAAATAACAATTTTTAACCCGAAAATCGGCCGTTGAAAATAGTAATTTTCGCATTTTTAGCAACTTAAATTGTTTATAACTTTAAAACTATCAATTTTAGAGGTATAGTGCACAGGAACTTTTTTATTTATTATGTGCACAAAAAAACCTAAAAAAAAAATTTCCGGAGTGAAAAAACCTATTTTTACAATTTATTTAAAAATGTTTGTTTAAACAAATGGGCACCAGATTTCCGGCCGGCATCATGTCGATTCATGTTAAGGAACATCTCACGAATCTGAATATGCAAAAAAATCGTGTCGGAAAATTTCTTCCACGAATGCGAGGTTTTCGCCTTGTCAATACTCCACGCTCGAAATTATAGAGAGTGATTCATCGCTAGCTTTTGGACTAGTAAGGGGGATGAAGCGTGCCGGGAACGAAAATCCATTGGCGTGTCTGCATAAAAGGCAACAAGATATAGAAAATAATGAAAGAAGATAATAAAACACAACATCTAATATTTTTTACGGTTTGCTATAACAGGCACTTTGATCCATTTTAATTATTACAGCATTTTAAAACGTCCCAATTGTGTTTTTTTAATTTATAAATTTATTATAGCCATGGAATTAGACCCCTCGTCTACGCTTATGCTATGACGTTTCTCAGGTCGGGCAAATCAAGTCCGTTTACACCCACTAAAAAAGCATTTCCCTATTCCCTACCAAGTGCAAAAGACAGAGATAGAATATAGACCGACGTTTAGTGTAACTCGGTCTCTAGACGATTATAGATTCTATCGATG
>NW_019416422.1:44149-61769 GCF_000390285.2 Anoplophora glabripennis
ATTCTTTCCCTTTCACTCAAACGACGGACCATTTTCAAATAAAATGAATTCTGATGGAATAATGATTAATCAACTTAAAATAAAACACAAACTTGCGAGGACAAACTTCAACTATCAAAACTGTAATTTTTCCAGCGCTTCCTTGATAAATGATTAGTATTTTGTCATCGGTTGTATAATGTATTCTTGAAACTTTGGAACCGAATATCTCGAAAACTTCCATCTTGAAGGTCATACGTTTTTGACATATTCGTACTCAGAAAAATATGCTCTATCGAAATCCGTGTAAAAAAATATGGGCTGCCATTTAAAAAAATTGCCGATGACGTCATACATCAAAAACAAACAAAACAAAAAAAAAGTCGATGGCTGAAAAAAGTGACATTTTATATACTAAAGTTGACGTGTCCGAGGATTTCCTTTCAAAACCCTTCAATAACGATTTTTCGAATTTATTCCAAACTTTACGAGCTCAGTGTATATATTTAATTGACTATATAATTATTCCTTCTTCCTCTATGTCGTTTGTTTTCACATGGGATACGAATATTTATAAATGATGTCATTCGAAGACTGCATGAAGAACAGTAAATATCTTAAAAACCATTCAAAAGAGAAGTTGCGCAAAACAGTACAGGGTGTTCCATTCAAAAGAATAAGTTAAGGCGTTTTAAAGTTGACTAAATTCGGCATTAAATTTCTACCACATTGTATGAAAGTAAGTATTTTTGAAATTATGGAAGGGAGGCTTAGAATTTTAGTTATGTCCCCTACAAATTTTATCGCTCTAACTTTATTATTGCAAAATACACATCTTTTTGAACTAGGCAGTGCTTTTTTAATTTTTAAAAAAATTAAATATATCAAAAGCGGTTAACTTTAACAATAGAAAACCTTTATGAAAGTTCACATCAAATTGACGTAGAATCCAAAATTGTAATCATATATAGGGTGTTGCGTTTAAAATAACGAAGATAACGTCAACTTCCGGTATAACCGGTGGACGCCATTAGTTGAGTTCAAAATTAAAATCGAAGTAGTCTCTGAAATATGTCTAATATCTCGTCACCGTGGGACGCCCTGTATAATATTACTTATTATTAAATATTGTCTATAATTATTTGTTTCTAACATTTTTCGTTAAAGTTTCAATAAATTTATTAAATTTGAATCTAATTTAGTTTCAGTATAAAAAATTAACACAACCATATTATTTAAATGTAATGGCCTAATCAAATATCGTCAAGCAGATAATGAGACCTACACAATAATTCATCATAAAACTGTCAACCCCACCCGACCTTTATTAACTGCATTACAAATCTGAAATGATTTGGAGCTTAATTTAATTTTTGTGTATGAATATTAATGTCCCTTAACAACTGTTATGCGTATGTGATTTGGAAATAGAAGATAACTATCATTAGTAAATGTCATACACTGCTCAACCGTTCACAGTTAATTTTAGTTATATGATTACAAAATTTTCGGAAACAGATAATGTTATTCATTTGAAATAAAATTACCTTCATGTAAGATTTTTTAATATTGTTATTTTTTTTTTAATTTGGATATAGAAAGTTGAGATCAATCTTCTAATTAAAAAATAATCAGAATCCTTTAGGGCTTTAGAATTTTTATGATTTCTTTGTCTTACGAGGAGCTTGTTGACAATTATAAGTATACGAAATTTGAAAAATAGGTTGCTAAATTAAAAAAAATGTTAAAAAATCACTGCGTATGTTTTTGCACTTATTTTCAGAACTCAAACCCAACAAATATTTGGCCATTGAAACCATGTTCCGAAAAACGTCTTTGTCGTCTTTTTAAATATTTGGTCATAAAAATGGCAAAAAAATAAACATTTTTTTGTTAATTGAACATTGATACTGAAATTGGAACGTTTTTCATTAAAATTTTTTGAGAATTTCCCAAATAAGTTAAAATCAAATCAAGTAGTTGTAATAACAAATTAAGTCAAGTTAAGATTAATATTAAAAAATCAAGTTTATAGTCCAGACGGTATCTGTTTCAAAAAGTCCATATTTGGGTGAATCGTATATCCACGGAGATTTTTGGCTTTTTGGCTTTTAAATATCACTAGAAATGAAAATTTTTCTATGCGCATAAAAAAAAACGTGGGCTTAACTTTTAGCGGCACAATATGTTAAAAAAATTCGAAAAATGTCATATTTTTCTTCCTATTTAATTATGTATCTTTTCAAGAGTTGATTTTAGGCGAAAATGGAAGAGGAAAAAAATGTTTGTAATTAAATTTTTTACAAAACATGACTAGTTACAAATCGAATGAATCATGATTATTATGGTAAAAATCGAAAAAATCGCAAAAATGGGGTTAAAAAACAATACTTTTTAGGGAATTTTTTTGGGGTATTTAAATTGGGTATAGGACCTTTATACTTGGCTCAAAAAAACTTCATGTTATGTAGAATTATCACACCAAATTTCATCAAAATCGGTTCGATAGATTTTGCATAATAATTTTGCAATCCAGATTTTGAAAAAAAATTTGCAAATTTTCAAAATTTTGCACAGCAAAAACCAAGGCCCTTAGATACTTGAAAATTTAATCACATATAGAAGGGCTCTCAAGCTTTCAAACTTTTTTTGAAAAATTCGAATCCGTCAATTAGGAGAGCTCTGGCGCTTGTTTAAACATTGGTCGAATTTTTGTACTTATAAACAATTAGAATAACTTTGTGAATATTCAATGAAATCTAATTTTTTAAAGCAGGTTTTAAAAGTTATTAAGTATGAATAAAATATTATTGATTTTTTATAATTAATTTATTAATTTTAATCATCAATTCTTTTGTGATTAAAGTATAATTCAAATATTATTTATTGTTTAAAATATAAGCAAATAAGACATTAACTCATATTACTAATTTTCGACATATTTTGAAAATAATTGTTGTTTAAACAATTTTAAAGTATTTAAATAAATTTGTTTTTGATCTTTGATAAACAGTATACAGGGCTGGAAAATCCACATGCCTTTACATGAGAGCGATAAAGTAAAGTAAAGAAATCCGAGCGATAGATAATGATGGCTATAGTAAAGACGTTTCATAATCTGAATGGTCACCGCCCGTTTCGGGTTAGAAGTGGGAGTAACTATTATGAAACATCTTCAGTGTAACCATCCTTATCTATCGCACGGATTTCTATGACTTACTTTATCGCTCTCACGTAACGGCCGATGTATCATGGAGACTTTCCGAACCTGTATAAGTTTATGCACTTACCTTTAATACAATAAAAAATAAAGTTGATAATTAAAGGAAGTTTAAAGATAAATAATTATCGGACTGTTGAAAGACCATA
Organism: Anoplophora glabripennis; assembly: GCF_000390285.2. Classification (NCBI taxonomy): domain Eukaryota; kingdom Metazoa; phylum Arthropoda; class Insecta; order Coleoptera; family Cerambycidae; genus Anoplophora; species Anoplophora glabripennis. The sequence goes on from NW_019416422.1 coordinate 47,498, forward strand.
ATAATTATTAACTTTGACATTTTTGGCATTTGAAAATACGCTAATTGTTTTTTTTTTAATCGCGATACATCGATTTAATAAAAATCATCAAAATCGGCCCTCTAGAAGCTGAGATATTAAACATTTTTAAGCGCGTCGCGGTTTTGAACTTGGCAATTCAATTTCGTGCAGGCCGAAGCGGCCGCGCTCTCTGCTTCCCCCCCACCACCACCAGTACTATTTTCTTGAATTTCTCGCTTGCATAAATAACTTAAAACACATTTTAAAGTAGGTTGTCAATGAAGAAGTTTTGCAAACTTAGACCTGGTAAGTACTCGGAATACCAAAGGTATTTTTCGAAAAATTAGCCTGTATGTCCCAGTACATTTAGTGTAAATGACGGTTAACTTTGATCGGCTATAACTACTTAACTAATTGACCAATCGATTTATTTTTTTTTTAAAAAAAGAAGCGTCTTTTAGCGACTTAAAGCCTATTTTAAAAAATTTGATTTGATTGAATATTCACAAAGCTATTTTAATTGTTTATAAGTACAAAAATTCGACCAATTTAAACAAGCGCCAGAGCTCTCCTAATTGACGGATTCGAATTTTTCAAAAAGCGTTTGAAAGCTTGAGACGCCTTCTATATGTGACTAAATTTTCAAGTATGTAAGGGCCTTGATTTTTGCTGTGCAAAATTTTGAAAATTTGCAATTTTTTTTTCAAAATTTGGATTGCAAAATTATTATGCAAAAATTTATCGAACCGATTTTGATGAAATTTGGTGTGATAATTCTACATAACACGAAGTTTTCTTGAGTCAAGTATGAAAGTCCTATACCCAATTTAAAGACCCCAAAAAAATTCCCTAAAAAGTAACGTTTTTAACCCTATTTTTGGCGAATTTTTCGATTTTTATAATAATAATCATGATTCATTCGATTTGTAACTAGTCATATTTTGTAAACAATTTAATTACAAACATTTTTTCCTCTTCCATTTTCGCCTAAAATCAACTCTTGAAAAAATATATAATTAAATAGGAAGAAAAACATGACATTTTTCGATTTTTTTTTAACATATTGTGCCGCCAAAAGTTTAGCCCAGGTTTTTTTTTATGCGCATAGAAAAATTTTCATTTCTAGTGATATTTGAAAGCCAAAAAACCAAAAATCTGGGTGTATATACGATTCACCCAAACAAAAACAGATACCGCCTAGTGACCTAGTCTATTAGCCACTCGAAATGATAAAACCTAATTTCTTTTTGACTAGATAAATAATCATCAAATCAGCACTCTATTTAACTTTGGGAATAATGCAAATTATTTACAAAATCATCATTTGTTTATGTTTAAATAGTAACTGTGTTTTCTGTTTAAAATAAAAGAACAAACAAAGCAAGTGAAAAATATCGTAAATAAGGCGAAGGTTAAAACAAATTAAGTTCCTTATGCCGCATCTATAATAATTTCTGTCATATCCATAAAGATTGGAAAGATTACTCTAGAAAAAGTGTAATATCGTAATACTCCGCTTATTATACTGGCCGCACCTGTTCTAGTATATAGCACCGGAATGATTATTAATGTAAATTCTAGCGTGCGAAGTAATGTAAAGATTCCTAAAAGCATGGAAATTTATTTCCATTGTGATTGCAACTTTGGTTATTAAATAAAAAGCATCTGGGGAGTAATCATATGAATTACAACCCATTTATTAAAAACTCATAAAATATCAAGCCTTGTCCTTAACATTGACTGTATCACTGATAATTTTGAGGAATTAAAGTCGAAATAAGTCTCGTCCGCAGAACATACGAGATTGAAAGTCAAACATGCTCATTCGAATGTCTTTTCAATGTGTATGGTATCAAAATGTTTAATTTTTTAGAATTTTGAAAACCATTGCACCAAGAATGAGGTAAAGTTCTACCGATGAGCACGAATACTCTTTCCTAAATTCTCTTTCTAGAAAATATACCTGGGACGATCCATGTCAACCGGATCAGTGCTACGACCATAATTTGGATTAACCAAAAAATTCGCCCAAGAGCTCATTTTAAAGGTTAGGGTATCTACTTTCAAATGCCGAGAGCGCCTTTGCAAAATCCAATATGGCGGCTCCAATTTGGTGCCTGGAAGCTCTCAATATTTGTGAAAAAAAAAATTAAAAACAAAAAGAAATTTTGCCCACAGGGTGTTAGAACTTTGACTGCCTTAATTTTAACAGACGATAGAATAATTAAAATAAACAAAAAATCTTATATGACATGGGTCCTAAACTCAACAGTTTCCGAGAAAAAAATTATCAAAATCTCCCACAAAATTTCGATTAATTAAGGAATATTGACATAACTGCGTGCACAGAATACCATAAAATACAATGTTCATCACTTTTTTTAATTTCTTTATGCTTAATTCTAAAAACTAATTAGCGTTGTAATAAATTTAAAATTCGATAAAATTCACATTGAGCAATGTGACAACGGCGTGGCGATTAACACGAGGTACTAAGCTGTCCACCAATACACAATTCAATTGGTATCTGGATTTCGACCGTATCGGAGTGTTTTTTGCGTACCACTATTTCCTTTTTTTGACGTGTTTTCCAGAGAGCGCGCGAATATTGGTTTCGAAGGTGTCGTGCGTGCATAGAAAATGGTGGTGAACATTTTGAGCATATGTTGTAGTTTGCTTTATACTTGCGTGTTTAAAAATTACTCAGTTTTGCTTTTTGGTAAGTACCTAAATTATTTTTAATACGTATGATTATTTGGATGACGTGAATTTTTGTGTACTTTAATTACATATTTATCAAATTCATAATTTGATTAAAAATTAAGTTCCGGTTTTAAGAGATTCATAATTACTAAAAATCGAGCTAAAATTTAGGCACAACACTGTTTTCGTATTACAAAATCGGTACATTTTATTTTATTTATTTAAAAACTGGAAAACGATTGTCTTGAAATTTACTAAGTGTTTCACAATAATAGTTCCGTAGGACAAGTCTGCTGCGTGACCACATGGTATGCATCAGCTGAGCAGCATTTGGTTAAGCGCTGCTGTCACGTTGCCGTTGGGATGAAACTCCCCGATATTAATACTCGCTGTACTAGCTATCATATCACATTTTTTTTCAACTTCAAAAAAACAGGAAAAAAAACAGTTAAAATGTGCGAAAATGTACGAGAAAGAAAACAACCTGCATTTTTCATATGCATCTCTTCTTCAATGAGAAAATTGACCTGTTGAATCCAAAATCCACCGTCAGAATTAAGCTGGGGCGCCTCAGCGATTTCTAACCTCAAAAATATCGATAACAAATTGAGATTTTCAATTTTTTTTTTAAATTCCATCGATTTACGCCAAAATGAGCAACGGGCGTTTTTGGGGTCGCTGATTACGAATCTGAAGTCAGATATGCAAAATTCAAGATGACGGATCTAATATAGCGGACGATATTTTTGAAAATCAACCGATTTACGTCAAATTTGGTATATGTGGCTTTTCGAAGTCGCTGATCACGAATCTGGAGTCAGAATTAAAAAGTTTTGGCGGACTCAAGGTGGAGACATATTCATGGCTTAAATCTTTAATCAATATTTGCCCATCACCCTTCAGTGTCTCGCAAAGCGCTGAAGTAGCTATAAAAATGAATATTTTTACCAGCAGTATTTTTTAATTTTTTAAAGATCTAAACCTGTTAATTAAATAATATTGCATAAAAAAATCATTTTCTGCATTTGAGTACCTTTTAATTTTAAGTTTATTGTCGGCAATGGGAATAAATGAGTAATTCATTTGAATTTTAGGCACAGCAGGTGGGTTAGTGGATTGTCTATTGAACTTATCTAAAATTTTTTTATGATCTTGTTTGGTATAGTGAAAAAACTGGATATTTTGGAATCTTGAACTTTGCCCAAGTGTAGAGTGAGGGTAAACTCCGTAATTCGGAGAAGCACATTTTAGATTGTTCCAAAACCATCACAAGCACATTTGCCATGCGAGGCAGCGTTGCAGTGCCATTAGCATAAATATTAAAACCGAGCTTATGATGCATGAAAGAGTTCATTTGAGTCCAGTTCTTAAAATGTTGTTGCCACTATCTTGGGTCTGCCAGAACTGAATTCTTCAGATTCGTGATCGGCGACCCCGAAAACCCACGTATACCAAATTCGACCTAGATCGGTTGATTTTCGAAAATATCATCCGCCATATTGGATCCGCCATTTTGAATTTTCCAGATCTGACTTCAGATTCGTAATCACCGACCCCAAAAACCCCCCAATGCTAAATTTGGCGTAAATCGGTGGAATTTTTAAAAGACAATTTGAAAATATCGATTTGTAATCGATATTTTTGAGGTTAGAAACAGCTGAGACGTCCCAGCTTAATTCTGGAGGTGGATTTGCATTTAGCGGGTACGTTTCCTCATTGAAGTAGAGATGAATATGAAAAATGGACGTTTTTTTTCTTTCTCGTACATTTTCGCACATACATTTTTACTGGATTTTACTAGTCAGAAAAAAGTGTGATGTGATAGCTAAATTCTAATACTGGATTCGTGTTCAAGATACATTGGAAATCATATACTTATAGAACTTCAAATATGGGTAAAATTTCTTTTTATTTCTTTTTAAATTTTTTTCACAAAAATTGAGAGCTTTCATGTACTATATTGGAGCCGCCATATTGGATTTTGCAAAGGCGCACTCGGCATTTGAAAGTAGATGCCCTAAGCTTTAAAATGAGTCCTTGGGCGATTTTTTTGGTTACTCCAAATTATGGTCGTATCACTGATCCGGTTGACAAGATCGTACCACCTACAATAATTTTCTGTTTAATTGAAGGAACAGTTTTCGAAATATAGCTAAAATTCCATTAATTAAACGTCATGTATAAAGCAAGTAAACAGCTGTGCGCTCTGGCTATTAAAACAAATTAAAAATAAGCAGAAACATACTGTAAAAGATAATAGAGTTTACTTAGCCCGCAAAAACAATACGTAGTCATCATGATACAGAAAGAGTATTAAGACTAATCAGTAGGGTAGCGTGGTATTTTATAATTATTATGATACCTTGTCGTGAAATAGGAATATCGAACAACCAGCAAAAACGAAACAGTGGGATCCATAATGCGGGCTCCACACCAGACAAACACGATATATGTCATGTTCTATGCTGATGAAAAATAATTGTGAATTGAAAATTAAATACAGTAGACATTAAGAATAAAAAATATGCAAACCACTATAAATGTTGATATATTAGGTAATTAAAGTTACAAACGTTTTGAAAATATTTAAATTATCCATAAACTGTAAAAAAAAGTTTTGCAAAATGTGTAATAAATTAAATAGCACATACACCAAAATTAAACACATGTCAAGATTTATAGTTCTTTAGAGAACCATCAGGAAATTTACCGCTTATTTTCAAAAACGATTAAAATTTATGTGCAACTATTTTTTATTAATGAAATTGCAGTTGACAGAAGCACTATCAAATATCAAAATGAAGAATATGGGATAAGGTTAAGAAAATTATTGTATTTTTTATTATTTTCATTGTGATTGCAGGTTGATTCGGATAAATTCCGGAAAATACTGATAGTAGGTACCTTCTTATATCAACATTTCAAGATAAATTCAGCCAAAACAAAACTCAGGAATCGAAGAATAAGGTGATACTCAATTTTTGACATTCTGAGAGGGCGTTGTAGCTCATTTAAATGACAAGATACAGAGGTGATTAAAATAGTGTATCTAGTCACCGCTAGTTACAGAATTATGATGCACTCCCTTAGTCTTATCTAGGAATCGTTGACCTGCTCTTGCTGTTCTCGAGATATACTGTGTGGGAGCGGAGCTGCCCCAGAATAACGTGTACAACGGAAGACCACAGATTCGTGGACTCAAAATAGGCAGATTTAGGCTAATTCACCTATTTCCACAATCACTTTGTTTGACCGCTAGATGCTCTTAAAGTTTGTCAACATTTTTTGAATTTTGTGAATAACTCGAATACGTATTATACGATTTTGATTATTTTTGAGGTGTGGACTTTTGCTTTTAATCTACAGATTGGTGCCATACAGAGTGTTTTTTAAAACTTACAACTCCTACAAAATTTATGTATGGTGATAATATCCGTTCATAACTTTTTCCTCTTTCGGGCAATAATGACAACTCTTTTTTATTTGATATGTGATATCATTTGGAAGTTTTTGGGCCTCTTGTAAAATTTTGATTAAATGAGCGGTTTGGGTACAGAAAAGTATTTTTTAAATGTATATATTATCTTGCCACCCATATTACAATACTCAACAAAGTGCTAGTAGGCTCTGATTTTGAAGGTTGACTGTAATTTCAGTTTAATCTTGTTTGGGATAGCATTATTATTGGCCCTATTATTCTACCCAATAGACTGAATGGGGAATTTTTGCAAAACCCGAGAAGATGTGCCGTTATTACTCAGAGCTAACATGTGGTTTATGCATGATGGCGCTCCACCACATTTCACTGTAAATGTCTGGCAGTATCTGAACCAAAGATTCCCTCGACGATAGATCGGTAGAGTGGATAATGTTCCTGTTAATTGGCCTATACGTTCACCAGACTTAACACCTTCCGACTATAATCTATGGGGCACTCTGAAAACAACAGTGCATGATTCCACATTTAACACTGAACTGGGTTGTGGAGGCATATCCAAAATGTCATAAATGTTTTAAAATAATAGCCCTTAAGAATTCCAAAGGGTGTCCTTTAACTTTCTTCGCCGAATTAACCTTTGTTGTAGAAACAACGGTGGTCATTTTGATCAGTTTTTATAATAAGTTGTACTCAATTTAATAACCTCAACTTTGTTACTTCTATCTCCAGCATTTTTTGTTGTATTTGATTGTATTTACGAATTATTTAAATAAAATTAGGGTAGTTGCAAGTAACTCTTAATTCGTCAGATGTGTGTATCCATATCGAAAAAATGAAGTAACATGTGGTACATCTTATCGTCGTAAACACTCATTAAAAATTGGCAGGTACAATGACAAAGATCAAACTGAAATTACAGTCAATCTACAAAATTAGTGACTACTAGCACTTTGTTAAGTATTGTAATATGGGTGGCAAGATAATGTAGACATTTTTTGTACCCAAACCGCTTATTTAATCAAAATTCTATAAGAGGCCCAAAAACTTCCAAATGGTATCACCTATCAAATAAAAAATAGTCGTCATTATTGCTCGAAAGAGGAAAAAGTTATGAACGTATATTATTACCATACACCAATTTTGTAGGAGTTGTGAATTTTTAAAAACTCAAAATTTGTAGATTGAAAGCAAAAGTCCACACCCCAAATATAATCAAAATCGGTTAATACATAATCGAGTTATTTACAAAATTCAAAAAATTTTCACAAACTTTGAGGACATCTAGCGGCCAAACGAAGCGATTTCGGAAGTAGGTGAATTAACTTAAATATGCCTAATTTGAGGCCACGAATCTGTGGCCTTGCATTGTACACATTATTCTGGGACACCCTATATATTTTTAAATGAGATGGTACTTTCTTTATATTGACGCCCATTGTTTTTCCTCGCACTGTAGATGGGTGATGACATTATCGATATTTTTTTTAAATGGAAGTATATAAATTTTTGATAATTTTTTTATTTTCTTTGACTTTAAAGTGCTCGGTTTCTAAATCATATCAAATGCAAGGCGCTGGTAAAACAATTTTGCATACGGCTATCTGTCTCATATCGGTTTATTTATAATTATTGTCACCTTTCAAGTTTAACTTATAACAAAATGAATGATTTTTTGAAGAAGTTGATATGCTGCAGGTTTATTATGAATGTAGAAAAAACAATGTTGCAGCTTTACAATAGGCCCATTCAGTGATATATAATTTTAAACTTTTTCTTTCATTTTCTGATAGTATTTGATCACTTAAATATATCTAAAAAAATTAGGTCAATAGGATTAATAATAAGTGATATATTTAATTCTGAATTTGTAAGACCCTTAAAAAGGTCAACACTGCGAGAGAACAGGTATTGACGTCACGATACCGGCCACTCGGCGATCAAGTCACGAGCAGTCGGAGAGATGTGTAGATATTTGCTATACTTTTACCTATATTATATATCTATATTTTTAAGTGTATAAATAGAAAGTGTATAAGAGATATACATCAAGTCTTGTTGAAATGCATTTTTCACACAACATATTTATTATAAACATAGAATGTCTTGGAATATCTAAATACATTTTCGGATTTTTCTCAATGACGTAATTTTGCCTTCCATTTTGTGTACAAATGTACCCAACGTACTAGACTCGGTACTTGTGGATGTATGCGACGACGTGTATGTGCGAGCAACTCAGAACCACCCTCGTTTTTCTTTGATTGCCCGTCTATATTATTATTTAAATAAATTACTTATAGGTGCCTCTCGCAACGTATTTCGAAATTTTTGTGGACGGGAACGTTTAGATGGGGTAGAATTTATTTTTTCGACATAAATTTGAAAATTCTGCTCTAAATGTTTAAATAATAATATTTATAACCTCTTAGACGGGCAACCAAAGAAAAACGAGGGTGGTTCTGAGTTGCTTATAGGTCCCTCTCGCCGACGTATTTCGAAATTTTTGTGAACGGGTACGTTTAGATGGGGCAGAAATTTTTTCCAGCATAAATTTTATAATTCTGCTCTAAATGTTCAAATAATAATATTTAAAACCCTCTAGATGGAAAACCAAAGAAAAACTAGAGTGGTTCTTAACTGCTTATAGGTCCCTGTCGCCGTCGTATTTCGAATTTTTTGTGAACACGAACATTTAGATGGGGCAGAATTTATTTCCGGCATAAAGTTGAGAATTGTGCTCTAAATGTTCAAATAATAATATTTTACAACCCCCTAGACGTGCAACCAAAGAAAAACGAAGGTGGTTTTGAGTTGCATACTGTGGCTGGGGAAACCGTGGATAACATCACACAAACTTTTCATTTTTCGGTAATGAAATAAATATTTTATTCGGAGTCGATCCTGAGATATTTTTGCAACCTGGAACTATACAATATTTGTACAATTCTCGGTTTCGACCCATTTAGAATAAAAACAATGATTAACGAAACTGCCAAGCGAACCACACATCGTATGTATTAACACAGAATGGGATGAGAGCGAGCGCGAGCCCGAGCGGAGTGCTCTGCCAGTCACCCGTACCGGTATTATGACGTCAGGCAATGGTTTTTCCGCGCTCTGTTTTGATTAACGGATTAACAGAAGAAAGTTTAGTAAACTTGAAGCAGATCTAAGACAGTATGGAACACTAAAGAAGAAAATAATTTCTTTAGGATATGCTTGCAATAAAAATTAAGAATTAGATTTAATATTCTGTCTGCAAGAAAATCCGAATTGTTTCCTTACAAGGTAAATTTGGATCAACATCTTCATGGAAATGACTTTGAACAAAGAATACAGTTTTGTCGCTGGTATTTAAATAATGCAAATAATAACCCCAACCTTCCAAAAATGATTTTATGGACAGATGAAAGTAATTTTTTTAACAACGGCATATTTAAGTTGAAAGACAGAATTAGTACCGCAATAAATAATATTCCACATAACGTTAATCTATACCTTAACTGTCTCAGATTTCCTTCAAGTTTACTAAACTTTCTTCTGTTAGGAAAAATTCTCTTAGGATAATGTTGTCGATATAAATGTAAAGTCACTACAATGTTTTTTTCTACATTCATAATAAATCTTCAGTATATCAACTAATTAATTAAAATTACTCATTTTGTTATAAGTTGAAAGATGACAACAAACCGATATGTTACAAATAGCGGTATGCCAAATTGTTTTTCCAGTGCCTTCTATTTGATATGATTTCGAATACGAGCACCGTAAAGTTAAAGGCTGAAACTTTTTCATTTTTTCTCAAAAATTTCGTTATGCATTTCGGCATACAAATTTGATATGGTTGGAAAGAAAATAAAAAATCTATCAAAACATGCAAAAAAAATATATAATCCCAATTAAAAAAATATCAGCACTCAGCTACAGTGTGACGAAAAAAAATGTTGTGCTTCAGTATAAAGAAAATAACATCTCGTTTAAAAATATTTACAGTGTCCAAAAATGGGTAACCAAGTTATAGTTTGGGCTCTTTATAATCAAACAGATTGTAAGTATACAGAGATATTTTATAAATTTCTGATGAATGTAATTGTCGTGTTGAATTTATGTATTTGACATCACTGTATACCAGTTTATACCTCAAATTAAATCGTAGCATTGGAAAGCTTTTACTTTCGATGGTTTTCGGAAATATAAAATTTTGTAAACTGATTTGCAAAATGAGCAGTGTTAAAAAAGATGTGTTAAAAAATATAATTGGTGCAGTATTTTATCAACTGATGTTGAAAGTATAATATAAGCTACGCATAAAGGATATTGTTCCTTTAAATGAATTCAAATAACTCCATTAAAGTAGGTTCCTAGAAAAATAATGTATAACGAGATAATGAAAAACAGGTAATGAGAAAATAATTAGCAAAGGATTATACAAATTTAAACTAATGTAGAAATAATATGTAATATTTAGAACTCGTGCATACAACAGTAGTAATTATTCATAAAATTAAACCTTTTTCATTGTTCGATATTTAATAAGTATTAATAAAAGAAATGTTAATTTTATAAATAATATTTAAATAAATAAATAAGTGCATGGTGTAACAGCGATGTTGCGACAAACGGTTAGGGTTGATTCTTTCTGTAAAACAAACGAGGGTAGAAATTTTTTCCAAAACGATTTCTAATCCTTCAAAGGTTGGTTGTAAAACTATTTCTGATCAATTGTTCCAAAAACAGTTGAAGATAACAAGACTTTAATTTTATTTTCGCATGCGTAAAATCTGATCAAAAACTAATCAGTGATGTCGAAATTCTGAAAAATTTCAACTTCATTGTCAAAAAACTTTTGACATTGAAGATAATATTCTTTTACAGATTTGGATGAACCATTAACCAAATGAAACTTTTTTTATGTCGAGTTTTTCTTATCTAAAATCTAAAACCCATAAAAAGTAGAGTATCGGTATAGATGAAAATCATTTTGAAATTGAAATTAGCTCGAAGTAGTCGAAAGATATTAAAGAAAATGTTTTTTTGAATATCAACATCCTGTATTTCGAAAATTAATTAAGTGTTTATGAGCAACACTTAATATTGTATATGACTTTTCCCCATTAATTTTCGTCGTAGTATCTAATGGTAAAGTTTGGCCCATTCTTTAACGGACACCTTGTATATGAACCTACACATAAATTATAAGTGTGTAAGTATACTTAGTAACTGTAACTGACATTGTCATTTTATGTCCACGAACTTTAGCATCAACTTCCATTGAGATAATTAATATCTACTGTACTTTTCAGTTAAAGACATTTATATTATATTCCTTCATACTGATTGACTTTGAAAGTTTCACTCAACAGAATAGGTAACTATTATTGTGGTAATACTACAGAAAAATACTTACCTGAAGAAATTTAAACTCAGTCGACGGCAATCGTTGTTTGGTTAAATCTAGCCGCAGGATGCCAGTGGGTTTTTCAGCAGTTTTGCTAGGAATTGTATTTTCGCTCATCTTAGATTGTTTCCTCCAGGAAACTACAATAATTTATAAAAAAAGAACGTAAATGCTTTAAAAATATGGAAATATTTTGTTCATAACTCACCCCAGATAATTCTCAGGAAGTCGAGTTAGCCAAATTAACCTGCGCAACCACACGCTAGACGTAATAAAGGCAAATTGTCCTGAATAATAAAGACCACACCCCCGACCATCATTGCGTACCTATATCGCTAATGTTGTTTTTAATCCACCCCCAAGTTAGGTATCCGTTGAATACGCATCGCGCATTAAATATGCTATTGCTTTTCAGGATAAGTATCCAATTATAAATATGATGGTTGCCTAGAATGGTTAATACTTACGTAATTACTTGAGTATGAAAGTGTAAGTTTTCGGACAAGGGTGCAATTTCCTTTTTTTAATTGGTGAGCGATTTTGGTACAGCTGCATGTAAAGATCAACCGGCAAACATATCGCGAACAATTCGTACACAATTATAAGCTCAATTCACGATCAGCTCGCGCAAACAGTTTGGTGTAAACAGCATCAATTTTTGGAGTGACAGATGGAAAAGTTAAAAAATTGTGATGCTTGCAAGACAATAACAAGAAAAGAAGGTTTTATGGAATGTTATTATTAACTAAATTAACAAGAGAATTAGATGTTCAAAATCGATGACTTGCAGATAAAAAATTTCTAATCCGATTGAAGTTTGCAAGGAAAAAAACGCCTTTGCCAAATTCATGAATGATATCGCTGATGTATGATATTTACCAAGAGGTGAACAACACTAAACGCAAAATTTTGTTTTTGTAGACGTGGGTAGACGAGCAGTTGCTCGCGATCTGCTTTTCAAGAGTGGATTTCGAATTAAATTTAGAAAAATTTCCATACTTTCTTATTGATTTTTGAAAAGCTGTAACTTCGTGAATAATGGTCGTATAGAAAAAAAAGCATCTTGATGAAGCTTGAAGATTCTAGTTTTGAAATCTTGAGATAAAAAATTTTTTTGAGCATCACGCGATCGACGCAATCAAAAGATTGCAAGGCAAAAGTTTTACATTTTTTTTTTCAAAACTGACGCAAAAGACGCAAAAAGATTTTTAAAAATTTCGAAAAATTTTATTTTTTTTTCGAAATTGATTTTTTTTCAAAATTTTTAATTAAAAAAAAACAAACTTAAGCTGATGAATGATGAAGAATGAAATGACCCTGACATTGATAAAGTCAGAAAAAAAAATTCTGAGCCCCATGTGCAGTTTTGAAAAAAAATGTTTTAAATTATTGCCTTGCAATATTTCTTTTGATTGCGCTGAGACTGATGCTCAAAAAAAATGTTCATCTCAAGATTTCAAAACTAGATTCTTCAAGCTTCAAGTTGCTTCTATTTCTTTCTCAATACGACTATTATTCACGAAGTTACAGTACTTCAAAAAACACTAAAAAGATTTGAAAATGTTTCTGCCGCTTTAATTTTTTTGCTGTGTATTAATGCCCGTTTGCACCGTAGTGTTTAATCCAGGATTAAGTCTGAACTTGGATTAAAATATAACATTTTGTTTGCACCGTTACAAATCTATGTATTAATCTAGGATTAATTTAAACCCTCAAATTTGACCGCTTAAACTTGGATTAATGAGAAAATATAAATTGACACTATTGACAGTACTTAGCTGCTAGTTATAATTTTTTTAAATAGACATTTCTTCCTTTTCCTGGTTTACTGTGAGTGGTGTTAAGACATCATTGAGAACTTTGAAATGGATTCAGATTCTGACTTTGATGTATTTGATGATTTTGATATTCACGAAATTATAGACTTTGGATTTCCTAGATATATTAGAAATGAACGATTTTATAATCTAGACCTTGGATTCCCAAAGTGGTCGATATCGACCCCTTGGGGGTTTCCTAGAGGTCGACATAAACGAAAACTGATTTTGGGGGTCGACGAGGTCTAAAAATCGACCCCTATTAAATTAACACAAGTTCTTATTTAAAACTTTCAAGATAGGTAGGTACTGTATTGTTTATGTTGTGTTACGTGTACTAAGAATAATTAATATTTTTGTAGGAAATAGCATTGTTGTAGTAATGTAAAGTCTCAAGTTCGTACAAGATGAAAAACTCGGCAAGTCTGTGTGGACAAGTTTGTGCAAGATAATGAGTTCGAGCGTACGTCTTTCACGTTTTGACTTGCTCTCTATTTGACGCTTACGCGATTTAACACGAACGAATTCATGATCAAGTCCAAACATGTTCCTGATATTTTACTATTTAACGAGCTTGCACTTAGGTTGAAAGTTCATTTGCGTTTTGAAATTCGTTGGAGCTTGAACGATAATAACTCATATAAAGTACTCATTTATTTCAAGAGATTACAAAGTTATTACATAGCTAAATTAAGTGAAGTAAAGTGACTGAAAAAGTGGTAAACACAACATACAACATATTTTAAATAAGTAGGTATAAAAGTATTAAAGTAAGTTGTAAAAATTACTTACACTTAAGTTGTTAAGTAAGTAGGTACCTAAACTTTGAAGTGTTCAGTTTGCTTTGGTTTTCGTTCTTATGCTGATAGGTACCTACTTACCTAATACGAATTTTCTATACCTAATTACCTACTA
>NW_019416422.1:63319-72049 GCF_000390285.2 Anoplophora glabripennis
CTAACCCCACATTTTAAGAATTATTTTCACGTACTTATAAATAAAAGTAAACAATTTTATATGTAGGACTAAGCAAGTAAATGTTATAAGAATATTTACATGTGGAATTATATATAAAAAAGATAGTATTTTCGTAGATTTCAGTACCTAAAACCTTAATGGTTTGATCGTTTTTTGCACCTGTTTATTCGTTTTACTGCGGCGTCTTTGAAAATACTCAGGTGGCATGACATAACATTCCTATTATTTGATAAGCTTTAGATTATTCAGTTATTAAATGTTTGAAATTATTTGTCTTTGCGGAAAACACTATTTAAAGAATATGGCCATAATAAAGAATACACCCATAATGGTCTGATATTATCTTTGATATATAAATATGGGTAATTTTTTAAAAGTACCTAAGTAACGTAACGGCACCGTTTTCCATCCGACCCCATGTATCCGGTCACTTTAATTAATTAAAGATAATTTTTGTAATACCCTCGTAACACAGCGTATGCTTGTCAGTTACAGATTCAATATAACCACTCTACATATTTACGCATGCGTGGGCCTAAAACAGTTGACCCTGTCATTTTAAATTGAACCTTTGTCTCGGCATGTATGATATGCGGCCAATTTCGGTTTGAAAAAAGTAAATGTAGATTTAAGGAATAAGTGATTTTTTCTTGAATTAGGAAGAACCAGGTGAGTTTTTAATTATTTTTTGTAATTCTGGTTGCCTTGGGAGGTGGTACATATTCTTTTTGTTATCAAAGAATCTAAAAATTCCTTTTTAAAGCGAAAAATAATGTGGACGGAAACAGGATACTTAAAAAACGAAGGTTTCCGGATACCGTCCAGTTGGACGTTATTGGGTTTTTACATAGTTATTCAAGATTTGCTCATATATTTTCTACCACTTTTATTTAAACCAAAAAAATAGTATGAGTTGGTTTTGGTGAAAATGTACTTTTTAAAGACCTAAATCCGTCCTATTCTATCTGTATTATATTTTTTATTATCTTTTAAAAACTTTGAGGTTATTCGGATTCTTAGCATATTCTTTTGTCTGAAATATTTAAACAAAATTTACCCTAAATGTATGTTTTTTTTAATTCCTTTAAAATTTTTATTTTCTAAACTTAAAAGCAGCATAAATTTAGGAGAAAATGTTTGTATTAACGGATAAAAATATTTAATACAATATAAAGTATGCTGAAAATTACAAGTGGACGGTATCAGGCACCCCGTTTCTTGTATCCGGACTATAGGTTGTGTTACTTTTAATAATGTGAAATAGCAAAACATGCTTAATTTTATTAAAAAGCTATACAGTGCATTTTAATAAAATCTTCCAGAGGCGGTTTTTTAAGCGGTGTGGGGGAGGGGGGAGAAATCGGGCATAAAACATCGGTTACCTCCTTTTTGTCTAGAAAAACTCTAATATTTTCACAGAAGTACATTAATCCCTTTCAATTTTATAATTTTATTTTTGCTTTTCCGAAAAACTAACACAAATTCTTTTGCGTTCTACCAAATCTTTTTTTATTTTTCAGTTTGCTCATGGCGGCCAAACGAATGACATATCCCAAAGAAAATGTCCAAAAGGCCTTAGACGCAATAAATTCTAACAATTTAAGTATTAGAAAAGCTGCGCAATTATATAGTGTTCCCAAAAGTACCCTGATTGATAGATTGCGAAATCGCTATGAAAATCCAGGACGTCAAGGTGGACCAACAGTGTTGACACAGGCGGAAGAAAAAATTTTAGTTTCATGGATTATTGAAATGGGAGAAGTTGGATTTCCAGTAACAAAATCTCAATTTATAGATTCAGTTTCCAAACTTATGAAAAATTTGGGTCGCCCAAATCCTCTTAAAGACGACTGCCCGGGGAAAAAATGGTATTATGGTTTTCTTAATCGGCATCCAGAAATCTCAAAGAGAGTTCCACAGTCATTATCATCATGCAGAGCAGCAGTTACTGAGGAGAATATTAGAAAGTGGTTTCAAAACGTTTTGTCATACTTTTCAGGAAAAAAATTGCTTGATGTTTTGGAAGACCCGCAAAGAATATTTAATTGTGATGAATCCGGGTTTTACTTATCTCCTCAAGAAAAGCAGGTTTTGGTTAGAAAGGGTTCAAAGAAGGTATACAACCGGACTGCAAATGATGACAAAGAATGCCTAACTGTTCTGCTTACCGTTGCTGCAAATGGAGTAGTACCCCCTCCCTTAGTTCTGTTTCCTTACAAACGATATGTACCTTCCGCTATAATAACCAATATGCCTAAGCAGTTTGGAATTGGACATTCTGAATGTGGCTGGATGACTGGTCAATATTTTTATGAATACATTACAAATGTATTCTTTCCATGGGTTCAAAAAAGTAACATACCACTACCAGTAGTTTTATTTGTTGATGGTCATTCCTCGCATATAAACATGAACATTAGCCAATTTTTTAAAGAAAATGGTATTATATTGGTGGCCTTGTATCCTAATGCCACCCACAGACTACAACCATTGGATGTTGGTATTTTTTTCCTATGAAAAGTAATTGGCGCAAAGATGTACGAGACTGGCAGATGGAGAATAATGGTAAAAAGCTCCAAAGATGCAAGTTTGCAAAAATATTGGAAAAAACTTTAGATAAAACAGCATCTCAGTCTACCATTTCAAGTGCTTTTAAAGCTTGTGGTCTGTATCCCTTTGATGCAAATAACGTCGACTATTCGAAATTAGTAACACAGGTAAAACCTCCTGTGAATGAAACAGAGCCAACACCCCCTGCTTCTAAAGAAGCCAATCCTATTACTACACTTTCAGATCTTGATTTAAAAAGTGAAATTGAAGCACGAATGGATAAAGCAGTTTTACGAAAATTTTTACTAGCCAACTCAGTAAACGATTTAGAACAAAAGTACGAATCCTTTTACAATTTTTGGAAAAGTCTTCAACCAGATCCTTTAGATATGGCTACCGCTAATCTTCAAAACAACTCAATCACTAATGTTACCACTACAATAGACAATAACTTGCTTAACGATGTTACCGTTTTAGATATAAGTTTGGACGATAGTTTTTGGTTTAAAAATAACGACGTAATTGAAGGCACAGTTAATGATAATGGTGAATTATTTTTGGCACCTCAAAATGATTGGTTAAATAAGCAAAGTTCAGAAAATATACAATCATTTACAAAATTATCAACATCTTCAGCCGTTTTAGACAGTTCATCTAACAGTCAACCTTCGATTACCGCTTCTGTAAATTTGCCGTCAACATCAGCCAATTTAGACAATTTCGCGGATAGTCAAAACTCGATTGCACCATCTATAAGCTTACCATCGACCTCAGCTATTTTTGAAAAATTGTCCAACCGTCAAAACTCGATTACCCAAGTAGAACATGTAACTCCTGAAACAAAAGTCAATAAACCGTCCCCAAAAAAAAACACCGCTTGAACAAATATCAAACAACACATTGCAAAATAAATATCCTACACCATTTAAAAAAGCACTTTACTGGCCGGAAGAAACAAGCAAGCGAAAAAAAGGATCTGAAAATAAAAACATATCAAAAAAATCAAAAATATACCCTACGGTAGCCATAAGCGATGAGTTTATGGAATATCAACGAAGAGTTCAAGAAGATAAAGAAAGGAAGGAACGTGAAAAAAATGAAAGAATTCAAAAAAGTAAAGAAAAAAAAGAAGAATTAAAGAAAAAGGCAGATAATAAAAGAACAACGAAAAGAAAAGAAAAAGAAACAAAGGAAACATCAACAGAAAAAAAACAGGAATATAACAAGGATGAGTTTGTTATTATTCAATACGAAGGTGAATATTTTCCTGGTGTGGTATTGGAAGAGGTTGAAGGTGGTGTGCGTATCAAAGCTATGGCTATGACTGGAAATTTTTGGAAATGGCCTCAAAAAGACGACGTTTTGTTCTATCCGCATATGGATATTATTTCGAAAACTGCCAAACCTAATCAAGTGTCTCAAAGAGGCACATTTATGGTCCCGGAAATAAACGACCTTAGAAAGAAATAATTGCATTCCTTTTTGTTTGTATCTAATTTGTGTTTTTCTAATAATATATATTTTTTTAAATATTTAATGGGCATTTTTGTTTGTTTTAAATAGTAATAATACTAATGGGCGGATAAAAGGGTCATGGTGGACGGTATCAAGAAAAATACAATTTAATGGACGGAAAACGGGGATTTACTGTTTTAGAACTTAATGCATTTTTATTTACTAATTTTGTCAAACGTAATATAGTTTTTTAGTTGTGAAAACAACAATTTTTAAGCTTAAGTAATATACTTTCAATACTATTTTTTGTCACTTTTTAAACCTATGTGTAACTTATCTTTTTGTCATTTTTCGCAGTGCATGTTATAAGTGGACGGCATTCGGTGCCATTACGTTAGAGTGTAACTTAGTGTATTAACTTAAAAAAAAGATATTGCCTTGAAGGCAATGTTCAGAATATCGTTTTCTGCTTGTAATTATGAAATAAAATAAATATGATACAATTGCCTAACAAATATAAAACAAAATTATTCATGAAGAAAAAAGTTACAATCGTTAATATTCAATTTTCAAGCATTACAGTTTATTTTGATACTTCATTATGTAGGTGCATTTCATATCCGGTTCGTTTCTCTGTTTCTAGGCATTGAATCTCATTTGGTGTGGTTATAAGATTCTATATTGCTTTAATATGAGGATTGCAAAATGTATTTGCGATGAACTGTTAATTATAACTGAATGAATTTGAAACCGGCCATGATTCCTAGCTCGCTTTTCTTTGTACATCAGATATCATATTGCAAACTAAGATAGTATGGATTATATAACCAATTGCATAACTGTAGTATAACGACAGAGTGAAATGTGGTACGTAAACATAAATTCTGCCTGAAGTACTGTATTAATAGTAGTAATATAGAGACTTCATAAATGATTATAATCCAATTGATCAGTAATTTTATTTGGAACTGTTTTATTTCCTCCACGTTGACAATTAAATTTCGGTAGAACTAAAAATTTATAGAACCGTAAAATCAAGATTACATTAAAACACCACATTCTGTTTCACCGGCTGGCGATTGACTAACTTTTTAAGAGATTTTATTCAGCCAATCAGCGATCGCATTATCTTGAGCGTAGACGTAATGGTTTGTCATTGTTCATCTGTAGTAGTAACTGCTATGGCGTCACAAATTGTAGGGAGCGATTGGTCTTGTCAAAATAAAGAGTAACACTTTTCAACTTCAAAAACCTTCAACTACCAAGAGATTTCTTGTGAGAAAGTTCTTCTACAAATTTACAACAGATTGGAGCTGATAATTTTCTTATATTGTTTAATCCCAAAAACCAAAACAATATTAGGAAAACCGTTATAAAAGAACCGTACTCATTTAACAATTTTGTGAACTTTTTTTCCAGTAAACTGATTTATGAGTATGATTCACAGTCCAAAGAAAAACTGTCCTTAAATACGGAAAATACCGAAAATTTAGCTTTCAAGGAATCAGACTTAGGTATAATTATAGAAACCGACTGAAAAAGATTGCAGGACCATGTTTATATGTATTATGATACGCTGAATATGAATCTGTATTCAAAATTCACACCCCTGCAAAGAAAGATAAGGTTATTCGAAGAGGTGATAGCGTTTCCAGATAAAAAAATGAAGTTTCTTTTATTCTTTTTCCTCTTGTAACGAATTCTTTTATTTGCACACGATCTTTCCGTTTTCTGCGTTTTTGGTTCGTTTTTCCTTTGAAACATCCAATAGAAATCTGCCATCATATTAATATCTCATCTTCCTTTATACTGACGCACAATGGGACAGAATCCCAAAAAGCTGGTCAAAACCTCAAAAACCAAGGCTTTATTTTCGGGATATGATTTTTTTCTGAAGCCGTGCAAATTTCGACGTAGTATTTTCCTAACTTCTTTCATTATTAGTCATTATTGTTAAGGATGAATAAACATATCTCTTTAATAAATTATTGTGTATATTGAATAAAACATAGTGAAATATATCACAATATAGTAGTGTCACAGTATAGTGAGATTTTTTGTTTTCGCTCGCCGTTGATTCTATTCAAGGGCTAGTTTCGGCTCCGAGGGATGTAATCCCATATTATTCACTGATTTGAGGAACTGCAGACATTAGAGAAGTACAGCAATTGACAAGGAAAGAGATATTTCGCATACCTAATTAAGAATACTATTGCTGCCCAAACTGTGGACGATGCAACTCTCATTCTTGAAGCACACGTCTCGTGCCATTTTGGTGATACTAAATGTGACTAGATTAATCCAATGTAGATGTAGTGTACAAATTAAAAAAATATATTTTTTCTTTTCTAATTTTTATGTTCAATTCATTTGTACTTAGTTCCCCGCCGGAATCTTTCTGATTCTTACACATTTGCGATGCAATTACGATTAAAATATTTTGTTTATTTAAAAACAAACATCTCATTCGTAATTAGCGTAATGTAAAATCCCAGACACAAAATTTCACCGAAAAATAAGAATTTTATAATATACTCGGTCGCCATATTGGATCCGCCATTTTGTTTTGCCAAAACTAATATTGGATTCATTATCAGCGACCCCGAAAACCCCCGAGTAGAAAATTTGCAAAGCTGTTAGACAACGTTTTGAGGTTTTGGCCAGCTTTTTGGGATTCTGTCTCACTGTGCGACGCTGAATTTCCTTAATATCATGATGAAACCGTTCACCCTGTTCTTCGCTGTAGTCTTCGAGGTTCTCCGGAACGTAGCCAAGATGAGTGTAATAGTAAATGCAATTTCAAGTTCATCAGGCAACTGTTTGAAGTTTTCCAATAATTCCTCTATTAAATTCTGGTAATTCTCACTCTTCTAATTCCCCAAGAAATTCTGAGTAACTTTCTTGAAATTTAGCCATATTGCTCTTTCAGTATCATTCATTTTGTGATAAATTTTTCGTCTCGGTACACGGTACGGATTTGAGAACCATCGAACATATCTTCCTTCAATTTAGCATCGTTTATATCTGGAAATTTCTATCCTAAATATCCAAAAAGTCGCCATCTTTGTCAAAAGGTTTAACGAACCATTTTATGAGACCAAGTTTAGTATGGAGAGGTGGAAGCAGAATATTTGAAGGATCAACTAAGGCTTCGCGGATGATGGAAATCTGTTCTTTTTGGTCATTCTTTCTGTCTTTAATAATATTCCATAGATATAAGAAACACGGATGAAAGATGAAGTTGGCCCTCCTCTTGTTTTCAAAAATATAATTTTCCGTATTTTCTGTATTTTTAGGCGTTTTTTCGCGATATAAAAAAATGGAGGGTGATGGAGCAATTCTGGATTCGGATCCAGCCAGTCAAAATACATGGGTTTAATCTTTGGAACAAACCATTTTTCTTTTTTGTGTGACTGTTATTTTCTGATGACGTTTATGTTATTATTATGGTTTCTGATATTTCACCGCGGACCTCTATTCTTTGAAACTATTAATAGTTCAATGTGCACAAAAAGGAACATATACTGTAAATAAATCGGTCGAAATTTTCTTACAGTTATTCTTATAAAACAAATAACTTTCTGGACAAATTATATATCTCTGAAAAGCCTATTTAAATTGTTATCAATTGAAAAAAGAGTCACATATTTCTGAGTATAAATGAACTAGTGTGTACAGGCTGGTCCATTTTCCATGGGAATTCAGGGTATTTCAGAAACTACTAAAGATATGATAAATCTGACACCACGTTCTCGAGCTCGATTTTCATGGCAAACTCGACTGTCAGATTAGAAATTTGCTATCTTCATTTGTTTCTAAGTTACAGGGCGTTTCTCGTTATTGTGACACTTTTTAACATGTCTGTATCTCGGCTGTTAAATAAGTAAGAGTTAAAGTAAAAACTGCTCAAGATTAATTCTTTGGCGTAGAATTGAATGCCAATATTAGATTTTTAGTAGATCTTAAGATTTCGGAGTTATGACCCAAAGTTATATTTTTTTAAATGGAAATCGTAGCTGACCATGGCCTAAAAAAATAGAGATTTTTTTCGGCTTTTCAGCAATATATCACATGCTATAGTTATATTTACAAACACGGGAGATACGGGGTTTTTATATATAAATTATATTTTTTTCCTTTTTAATATGACCGGCTATGAAAATACAGAAGTAGATAGGCTATGTTACTACGGTGACAAAATCCCATGTATTTTCTTATGAAGGTTCAGATTGCAAATTTTTGGTGAATTTTACCCCCTCCACTCCACTTTTAGGCCACGCCCATCGACCAATCAGAGCGTAGCATTCAAATTGGCCACATCTCTCGACCAATCAGATCGCGGCAAATTGGCGGTAAATTTAAAATCGAGTAACGATAGGTTGTTTGATCAATCAGAGTGCGGCAATAAAATTGGCGGTAAATTCAAATTTCTAGATTTAAACGTTTGCGCAATAGAGATCGGAGTAAAGGAGAGAGGTGGGCTGTAAATTTAAAGTTGGTTTCGAATTTTATTTAAATTAAAAAAGTCTTGCTCTGTCTGAGATTCGAACCCCGAACCTTTGGATTCCAAAGCGAGCCCGTTAACTCTAGACCACCATAGTAGCATTTAACAATAGGAATAATGTGGTTGATATACTGATGCTAAATAATATTTCAGCTATTAGTATAAAACTTACGGTTGGGTAGCGCTTAAAAGGATAAAAA
>NW_019416422.1:72295-140632 GCF_000390285.2 Anoplophora glabripennis
GTAAATATTTGTTGTACTCTGGAAGAAAACAAAAATTGGACATTTTCGTTTTTTTTTCTTGGATAAATCGAAATCTATGAGACAAGATAATTTGTGTATTTTAAAATTATGAACGTATGAAGAATTTGGATTTTTATATGTAGTTCGTATTAATCTTATTGTTTATTTATTTTAAACAAACTGAATAGGGCATACTGTAAACTGAATTCTAAAGTAAAATCCTGAAACTGAAAAAGTCCTAACTCCTCTATCGATTGCTGCTATAAATCTACAATCAGTCTATGTAGACCGCCTACTATTTTATCCTGAATTTGAACTGCCGAAATAACTAATGTCTTATTTTATACGGATTGCAATACAATATTTGTAACTATTCGGAAATGTATTTGTCGCAGTAAAAAGTGTGTGTCGCTATATTTCTCGAAATAGCACAAATTTGCAATTTTATTAGGTATGTGTAATTAAGGGACAGTTTGATAAATCTATAATACTCTAATAATTTCGCATTGCAAATCAATAAATAATGGCATGCAAAGCAATGGTGGTTCATGGTAGCTATCAAATTTACTCCATTCAAAAATCTCAAATTAAAAAGGGTTACATTAATTTTAATTTTCTCTTCAAATTTAATAAGCTGTTAGGTGACAGAAAGATTTCTGACGCGAAATCATTGGGCCTGAAATTTTGCGGGTAAAAATATGTTAAATGACGTAAAAAATTAAATACGAAGCTTTTGTAGGTTTTTGTAGAGGAAATTGTTATTGACGTCAAGTTTGTCGTAATGTTTTTGCAGAAATAATATTCGGTTTTGTATATGCTCCCATGCAAACCTGAAGCGTTGTTTTAAGTGCTAATTAGATAAAAAAACAGCAACTGAATGTAGCAAAACGTGTGTTACATTTCGAAAATTATTACTACGTTTAATAATAATTTATTATATACAGGGTGTTTGTAAATATGTGCGAAATATTTTAGGGGGTGGTTGCCGAAGTTATTTTGTGAAAGAAAGTTCATATAAACATTGGTCGAAATCTGCTTCGTTTCTGAGATAATTTTTTATTTATTTTTATTAATTATTTCAAAGAGTTTTAAAGATATGTACTCTGTTATATTTTTGTTTAAATTGCTCAATAATTTAATAAAATGTGAGAACTTGTTGAGGCTAGTAGATTTTCATGTTCCTCGAGTGAATGCTAGAAATAGGCATCTTTTGGAATTAAAAAAAGGTCGAACCAATTTGTACAAAGCAGCGCCTGTTCATCAGATGTGTGCCAGCTACCTAGAAGTTGAATCACGGTTAGATTTATTCTGTTCTACCATCAGTTGTATTAAGCAGGTTTATAATGTACGCAACTGATTTTATTTTGTGACTTTTATTGTACTTTAGTTTTGTCTATTGTCTGTTTTTAATTAGTGACTGTTATTTTTTCTTTTTTAATGTTTTTTAACTTTTATGTATGTATCTTTGACACTCTTCTTTGTTGTTTCTTTTGTTTTACATCATTTAGATGACTGACTTCTTGCTTCTTCTCCTTATCCTGTAACTGGGCTTTATCGCTCGTTGGATATTGTATTGATAAATAAATAAATAAAATAAATAAATAAATATTGACTCGAAATTTGATGGTTGTATTTTATTTAGAAATATTGACATCAACCCACTAGATAATGTATCAAAAGAAATTAAATATACGCAATTTGTAATAAAATGTGTTTTTTTCCTCAAAATTGGTGCATCCTACGCCAATTGAAATTTTGAATGCAGAATTGATGACGAATTTTAAAAAAAATATCAAAACGGGAAAAAGTCAGTGGCGAATCTTTTTTTTTTTTTTTAAAGGTTGTGGCATTCTCGCACGAACGCCACTGGTGCAAGTAGAAATATTCGGACCACCCCAAAAAATGCACATACATCCCTCCAAAGCGTTTTTCAAATTTCGAATGAATATCTTTAAAACTCTGAAATAATTGAGTAAAAATAAATAAAAAATTTAAATTTATCTCTGTATCTCGGAGACGGAGCGTATTTCAATCTAGGTTTTTATGAACTTTTCACAATATAACTTCAGCAACCACCCCCTGAAATATTTAGCAATTATTTACACGCATTTTTGTGATATATGCTGAAATCTTGTACCAATTTCGTTTGAAAGAAATAGCAAAGTTCTTAAGTAGAATTACGACTACAACCAAAAATTTCGACAGTAATAAATTCGGATATAAAACAAGAAATTAAAAAATGCTGACAAATATGATGATTATACAGGGTGATTAAGAACTTATCCAAAAAAAAATTCTGGATGTACAGGGGACCCTCACAAATACAATTTTGTAAAGAAAAAATCGAAAAGGGCAGTTCGAAAATGATTTAAAAATTCACTTCTGTACGGCACTGGAAACTGGTGTAAAACCTGGCCTAGCACAATGCAACCGGCATGGCGGTGTGATAAAAATAGACAAAAACTTTCGCAAGGAAAGAAATATGTAAATAGAATTTTATCGCAACTATTTTATATCGGAAAATTCAACTGTTTTTGCCTTTATTAATTAATAAAATTAATTTGTGTTTTTAAACGATAAAATCATTTGACATACCCGATGTTACAACAACAATTCAAAATTTTATCCACCAACGTGTAAACACAATTGGGTCCGTCTTACTCAGTTTCTATGAACTAACACAAATGTTGTCTTGCTTCACCATAACACAAATGCTTCACCATAAATTAAAACGATATTCATCAACTTCGAGTTATAATAAATAAAGTATGAAACATAACAGTAAAAATAAAATTTGAAAAATCGTGTCAGCTAAAATACAATGATTTAATATTGGCAGCGCTGGAATTAGGAATATCTAATTGATTTAATAATAAATTGCAATTATTACACATTGTCTAAACAGGATAATATTAAATGTATACGTGAAGTAGGAACATAAAGAGTGTTACCCTCTCTTGAAATGACTATCGGATCGTAAAAATTGCGTTGATGCAAAAAATCCGGAAAGTCAATTTGGCTATTCAAAATTTTAAATAAGAATAGCTCACATTGGCACTGACGCTTTAAATCAGAGCCTTTCAATTAATGCCGATCTAACAGTTCAGATTGTAGATAAGTGGAAAGGCCCCATCTGTTTTAAAATTTGTTTCTTTGTAGCGCTTCAATATTTTGTACGTATAAATTATATTGTGGAGACTAAACAGGGGCAGCATATTCGAGCTTAGATCGAACAAAAGTATAATACAACGTTTTTAGGGTGTTTACTCTTTCTGATTATGAATCCATACGATTTATACCCTTTAAATATATATATTGAGATGAAATCAGATGTGAGAGAGCAAATTAAAATTTAAATTAAATTTCTATTTAAAGACAAAGCGGTAAAGAGAATGGTTGAAATGGTTATTATAAAATTAAGAAAATATTTGATAAAAAGAAATGTTGTTAGTATTGAATAAGTAGTGTGAATCATGGGATTATTAGAATAGGATAAATTTCAAAATTCAAATATAAAAATAATTATAATTTTGGTCAGCTTTAGCATATGCCAATAAGTTATTAGAAAACATAACTGAAATTAATTAAAATTAATAAGTGACAGATATCTAATAAAAGTTAAAATGTCAGAGTGTTCATAAATAGTTATAATATAAGGTAAAATACTAATTAGGAAAAGATATTAAGGTTTAAAGAAAAAGTTGTATATCAATAAAAGGAATATGTCATAGTAATGTCAAAATTGGGATCCACAAGGAGTAAAGTAGTAGATAGAAAAGTCAAATAAGAGTATAGAATGAGAAATATTTTGAAGTAGAATTTAAATGTGAATGTAAAGAAACTAGAATAGGGTATAAGTGCAAAGGTTTAAGTGAAGTGATGTGAGTGAAAAAGAAAAACGGCACTTAAAAAAAACAAAATCAGATATGTGGAAAGGCCTTAACAAGGGTGAAACAAAAATCAAGGTAGTTGAAAAGGAAAAAAGGAGTTAATTATTGATTAGTTACGAAAAATTTTGTAAAAGACTCAGACGTTGTAGAAATATATTTAAAAAAACGAGAAACAAGAGAAGCAGTTATCGAGAGAGTATTAAAGTAATAAAGTAGGAGAAACCAAATATAGAACAGAGAAAAATTTGTGTAAAAGTGAACCAAGCAAATATATCACGAGCGGAACACCAGCAGTAGCAGCAGAAAGAAAGCGGAACATCAGCAACAGCAGCAGAGAAAAAGCGGACACACAGCAGCTTCCGAGTGAAAGAGGAACAATAGCAGGCAAGTCCCAGGAAACCAGATAAATAAAGCGGCCTAGTAGTAGCAGTAGCAGAGAGAAAGCAGTGGAAGGGGAACAGCAGTAGCAGGTCACAAGAAATTCGTCAGAAAGCGGTATAGCAGACAGTGTCCAAAAAGCTAACGAGACAGGAAATACAAGGAATTAAACAAATAAGACGTATAAAAAAGGTACCTTTTATTTTCGTAGACAAGTTGTGCTCAAATTAAAATTTAAATTTCGATTAAAAGTTTCCAGAAATACAAAATTTTCAATTTAAACAAATTTAATTCAACTATATAGAAAGCATCATAAAAATTGGCCAAGCATTTTAGATTTATAGATATTAAGATTAGAGATAAGTTGTAACATATTAAAACTAGAAATTATTCGAGAAAATTTAAAGTGCTTACAGAAAGCAACCAGTAATACATTAATTTCAGGAAAGTAGCCAGATCGAAATAAATTCTTGTTTTAAGTGTTCAAGACATTGTAAAAAACTTTTAAACTTTTTAAAATATTTGCTATTGTGTGACGTTTCTAATTTGAAACATCTTGATATACAAAATAAAATATTAATAAATTAATTTATTGACAACATCTGTTGTTTAGAGTTGTTAGTTGTGCATGGTTTCCGGAAGAATAATATTTTGATTTGAACCGACTACTGAGGAGAGTCTAAAGCTAGCAGGGAAAAGTTTACAACCAACATCACACTAAAATCAAATTTACATGTTACACTAAAACAAAATTAAAAATTTAGTTTGGCGCTCATACAAACACAAAGTCACATAACTATACCATTACAATATATTTTTAATATGTAAATTGGAGAACAATTTGTCATAAAAAAATAACAGCGAGATCACGAAAAGTGTTAGATCAAGTTAAAATAACACCCTTGAAATTATAATTAACCATTCTTTTCGAAAATTTGAAAGTGAAAGACATTATCTTATTCTTCTGAGTATTTATAGGCAGTTACACCAATTTATCAATTTGAATTAAATTATTTTGAAAATGTATTCAATCGTAGATATTCCCAATGGTTGAAAATAATTTCACGTCATCAGCGTTATTGAATAGTAGAGACACAAGAACAAGATCATAGCCTATAGGTGTAGGATCCAACTGAACTTCATATGTGGCTAAGTAATACACAGACTTACATCCTTCAAGTAGAATATACTGAAATCTATCGGACAAATATTATACAAATAATAAGGAAAGGGTATTCGAGAGACCAAACAAGGATCTTATGGGACTTTGGACCCACAACGTTCAAATTGAAAATATGGTCTAGCAAAGAAAAAAGTCAATAGTCATAACCCCCCAAAATTGAGCGGTTTCTAAGATATTGGTTTTCAAAGCTACTGAAGATTAAAAATTACCCTGACCCACAAATGAAAAAAGTCATGCACAACGAACTAAACTATGTTATTTCTATGTATTTTGGTCCACAAAACCTAATCTGACGTCAGTTTGACTCTACTTATTATACATTTCTCAAATATTTCAAAAAAATATTTTGCCACTGTAACTTGAGGGGTTATTTCTTTATTTAACCATCTACCATTGTGACCAGTATCATAACGATATTAACTTGCAAAAAGTATACCATTTACTTTTCGAAAGTGAGTTTAATTAAAACGTGGGAACTTAGAATGTTGTACGCTCAGAGAATGAATTTTAGATATTTGCCGTACGTCGCTCACGAAGAGTATAATTCAGGTGTTGGTTGAACAGGGTGTTCCACTCTCACTTGATGGACACTTAATTTGGAAGAGCAAGAAAACACCAAAACTTCGAGGAAGGTTTTTAATAACAATAAAAACGAACAAACAAAATAACAAAAAAAAACACAACGGATTCGAACAAACATTATTAATTAATTTACACGCGATAACGCAATTTGAGATTCAGAGAACCCAACGCGAATTCATAGCAACATTTGGAAAGACTTTATCTATTATTAAATTAACCCGGGACGGTAAAATTAAGAAAACTGCCAGTGTGGAATCCAATGAGAACCTGCCTTTTTTTCGGAGATCTCTCCTGAATTCGACACCTCTCTTTGACACGCCCATTTCTTGAGTACAGAAGTTTCGGTTCTTATCTTATTGGCGGGATCCCTGAATATCGGGGGTTGGAATGGCTTAACTACACCATGTTGATACCTAATTGATTGAATTTACAATTGTATGGATAATTTTGTGATCAAACTGAACTTACAAGTAACCTTACACCTTCCTCTTGTGACTCCGTATAGCAACACGGGACGGACTACTCTAAAGTTTAAGACGTTTAATATGATTTAATAGAGCTCTAATGTATACCTCGTATTGTTTTATTAGTTTTCTTCATCAGAATACTGTTGCAAAACTGGCACTAGCGATAAATCTTCGGCAGGTAGTCTTATTGCTTCTTCGTATTGCCCAAGTCCTAAATACCAAATAACTGTCATAACGTGCGCACAACATTCTACCGTTCTAAGTCCCTTTTTATATTGACAACAGTATGCGAATGGCTTGTGGGCCTGCCTTGGCTAAATCTAAAAGAATATACAGAAAATATATGTGGGAGTCGCTCTTCCCTTATAGTACGCACGTTCAATTTACAGCAAAGCAAAACGGAGGTCATATTTGTAATGAGCATGGATAATTCCATATGCATCCTTGAATCCTTGGGGCATTTCCCATTGTTCTGTCTCATCTCATATCATGCACACTCGAGACACAGTCATCACGTAAATGAATAAAACAAAGCGACCAATCATAAGCTGATTGAGATCGTAATTTGTGACCATTTCATTCAATTAATTTCAAGATCAATTTCCTAGTTGCAGTCTTATACTACACGCCTCTGTTCGATTCATTTTAGAGTATTTTAATTAGAAAATCAGTTAGTTTGCACATATTGATATTAGCGCTATGTGGATGGAACAAATATAGAGATTGTTAATTGCACAGTTGAATTACAACGATTTATTTTTACATGTGTGTCTGGTTGGTCTGTGTGTCGAGAAATACTTTGTAGAGAAGGGCTTCATAAAATAGTTCAATAAAGAAGGGATTCACCATACTAAATCGTGTTTTTATCGTTCTAGTAGACTTGTCCCGACATCCTAACAACTTTCAATAGTAGTCATAAATCCAACTGTAAGGAATTATGATTGTATCTTCCCCCTCGATAAATCATAGGTTATGTTAATGTCCGATCATGCGCACTAAATAACATGACTGTTACTGACGTGACGGACTAAATCATCTCGCATTATATTGCACTCTCCGATTTATGTACCTCTTCACGCCATCGCTGGCTTTTCATAATCGCAGCACCCCACGCGTTGTGGTCCGTAGTAAATCTTGATAAATAGTAAACGTGCCAACCATTGAAAAGGGTACATATTTTCGAAGGAATCCCCCAAGACATAAAATCAACATTCCCTCTCCTAGGTATAGACACTTATAATAAATTTTAAGGATGTGGAGCGAGATTGTGTGGCTTTTATAGTCTTATTTATTCCTATAGTCAGGGAAGTAGCCATGTATTAGTCAGTTTTCTGGAGTTTGTGTATATGAAAATTGTTTATTCAATTTTCCCAAATTGAAAGAAAATTAAGTAGAAGCTACAGAAAACACATCTTCGGTAAAATGGGAATATATAGTTGATTTTGATGCAAGAAAATTGTATGTTTGTCAAAAGTACAGTTTTGTTCTAAATGATGAGATATGATTTAGATGGAATTTGGTATGTAAACACTTTTGTACGTTGAATTTTGACATAGAACCACTGTCATTGCTTGTACAAAAATTAAAAAGATGCCTACCCTCTCTGACCTCTCAAATTTATTTTATTATTAACCTTACCACATCAGCTCTTGTTTTATCGAATTATCGTTATTGAAATTCTGTACAGAACAGAGAATAGTATGTAAACAAAATTTGTTTTGTGATATCTTTGAAGAAGATAAAAAATATAAATTTTGATTTTATGAAGTTACATTGTGTGATGTGAGATGAGGTGCTATAAGAAAAATATCTCCTAAAATAGGGTGAAATAGTAAGGATATAATTAGGATTATAATGAAAAGCAACAATTTGTAAATACTTTGAGAAAACATTTTAAAATGATATTTTGAGCATTGGAAATCCTCTCCCACCCCTACGAAAAGGTTAGTTCCATGCTTAAGATCAAATAACGAATGTTGGCGCAAAACAATACACTGTAAAAAAAATCACTCAAATTTTACTAAATTTTACTCAATAATGTATCAATTTCTGTCCACACCCGATTGAGTGAAATTTTCACTTTATTAGTACAACTGAGTGAAACTATTGCATCAGAAATGAGTGAGTTTTACTCAAATCTGAGTTACTGCTAACTATCAATTGCGACTTTTGTCTCTATTCTGAGTATATAAAACCAATTTAGAGTTGACTTTTTCTGTTTGGAAAAGTTGGAACAAAATTTAAGGGGGTTACTGAGATATGGCTGTCCAAAGGGGAGATATGGCCACCAATTGTAGAAAATAATCATACCATAAGTGTCTTTAACTACCATAAGTTTCATGAAAATCGGTTATAAATAAGGATAGTTTTGTAACTACTCTTAATTACTCAGAAACGTTTCGAATTTTTTTTTATTCCTTTAAATAATCAAGCAAATAATATTATTTTTTAATGAATTAGACTTTTTTGAAGAAAAAATGTCCCTATTTTTTTTCGAATTCTGCGAATTTAGTCAGAAATAATTATTTTTTAAATAATGTATGGTTCAGAACAGTAACAGTTTTTAAAACATTTTTACATAGTAGGCATCTTTCATAGTGACAGTTTCATTGTAATGATACTAATGATTGTCACTTTCGCGTGCTATGATTTAAGATCTTATGTTTCTTTATTTTCTTAGTTGTGATCTTTGTGCTCAACTTTGCATTTCATACGATTTTTTTACAATCATGAACCATCATGCTTTTACTAACCGTGAATATACCGATATGCATTTTATTTATGGTTTCTGTAATGGAAATAAATCTGGCGGCTTAAAGAGAATATCGGCAACGTTTTCCTGATAGAAGGCAACCCTCTGCAAGATTGTTTCGGAAAATTCATGCAAGAGCTATGGAATCAGGAGCACTAACTCCAAGATATATGATTTATACGAAGTAATTTTAAGATTTTTTTAAAGTAATCCTACTGCGAGTGTAAGAAGAGCGTCTGCTCATGATGGTTCATGGTTGTAAAAAAATCGAATGAAATGCAAAGTCAAGCACAAAGATCACAACTAAGAAGATAAAGAAACGTAAGAATTTAAACGATAGCACGCGAAAGTGGCAATCATTAGTATCATTACAACGAAACTGTCAAAATGCCTACTATGTCAAAATGTTAAAAAGAGCAATAAATTTAACAAATAATTATTTCTGACATAATTCGAAAAAAAAGTAAACATTTTTTCTTCAAAAAAGTCTAATTTATCAAAAAATAACAATAATTGCTTAATAATTCAAAGGAATAAAAAAAATCGAAAATTTTCTGTTAAGAGTAGTTACAAAATATCCTTATTTATAACCGATTTTCATGAAACTTATGGTAGTTAAAGACCATTATGGTATGATTATTAATTACCTACATTTTTCATTCCGTTATCTTAATCAGAAAGAAAGTTATTTTAAAAAATATCCAAATGATAAGACCCCTTTGGACGGCCATATCTCAGTAACCGTGCTCCGGAGGTCCAATGTTTATAGGAACTTTTTTTACTATTTTTGGCCATACTTTCACCCCCTTAAATTTTGTACAAACTTTTC
This sequence comes from Anoplophora glabripennis, assembly GCF_000390285.2. NCBI lineage: Eukaryota > Metazoa > Arthropoda > Insecta > Coleoptera > Cerambycidae > Anoplophora > Anoplophora glabripennis. The sequence continues at coordinate 82,377 of NW_019416422.1, forward strand.
CAAACACCCTGTCTAATGTTTTATTCAGGCTTTGCTTATATTCTTTTTAAATTATTATACTATCTTTAAATTTTAATTTAAATATCATTGTATTAGTCATAAACTACCAAGTTGCTACAGTGGTTTCTACACAGATTTGAGTAGAAACAATATTTTAGGTCTCGATGAACTGATCGGACGAATAGATCGACATAACCTATAGGTTGCAAATACGTAATTATAGATAACAATTTAACTATTAGTTTATTTAACTAAATATTAATCGAGAATTAATATATTGTCTTTAATTATTACTATTGTAATTAAATCACTGCATACGATTTTCACTAGAATTATTAGTTAAATCGATACTTGTCCAACTCCAAAGCACACCATACGCCATACTGCCATCCACCACGCCACGGCACGAGATAACCTAATCGGACGATGAAAACAAAGACAATGCGTCTGGATATGAAAAAGGCTGGGATCACTCAGCAATGTGGACATTTCTTACTCTGATTTAGGTATAAGTGCACCAAATACGAGTTTACGTGAAGAATTTATTTAAGGAATACCTATATTTGAGTGAAAGTACTGAGTGTTAGTTTAAATATAATCACAAATAAGTAAAATGATCGAAATGCCCAATATTGAGTGAAAATGTACTCAATAATTTCACTCAATGGATTCACTTCGAGCCTTCATTACTCACACCTATTTTTTTACAGTCTAAGAAAAATTATAGCCTTGTATTTTATACTACCAAATATGTAAATGTAGACAACATAGCGAAAAAATATGATATAATTGAAAGGGTTGGAAACCTCTTACAGACCCACAAAATTTTAGAGCTAAAAATATAAAGTTGATTATCAAACTGTCTCAACCAAGTTTTAACTAGTACTTGCAGAGATGACAAAGTACGTCCCTTTAGTTGTCGCAACAGTCGAATAGTTGAATAATTGATTAGCCCACATGTTTTCTTGAAGATCTTTCATTAAAGAAAAAGTAATAATGTAAATCATCATCATGTTTTGTATGCTGATTTTCATATGATTTTGTGTGACAGTACTTACTACAAAATTTAAAAACAGTTAACGTTACTGGACAAAGTAAAAGAATATTTTTCTCAGTTTTTCTCTTGAAATAAAATAATATGTATTTAAGTAAAGTAAAGCTGATATTAGATATATCAGGGAGACTTACCTACTTCGATTTTTAATTATTAGTATTTTTTATTAGTAAAGTTCTGGGGAAAATGCCCTATTTTAGAATGGTGTTAAAAAATTAAATATTGAATATAAATGGCAAAATATTTCATGTTTAATAATTCCAGTATTTGTAAAGCTTGTTATAAAAATATGTCTTTATTTATAAAGTCTGTTTCATACTTGATATTTTAGTTTTAAACAAATAAATCCAGGATTGTTTTTTGAACATTTCTGTTTCACAGTTGTCGGTGGAATATCCTCAACTGAATGAAAAAACTGCGAAACAGTGAAATTCAAAATTTATTTCTGGTATGTAGAATTAATTAATTTCTATTTCTTTATCCTCTTGTTTTGCAATTAGGTGAAAACCTGTAGAACAGTGTATTTTCAAATAAATAAATAAATATCGCACTTTTATTGATTTATGAGAAAGAATGTTTAAATTGATAAAATACGTACCATAAAAGCATATATACTTTTAAAAAGTTTGAAATTTTATATAATAATATAAAAACAATTATTATATCGGGTGTCCCTCAAGATATGAATTTTGCACTATTTGTACGGTAAAGTATTGACAACGAAAAAAAAAGAGAGTGACAGCTAACAGTTCAGAGTTGTTAAATATGGAGTTTTTCACGAAATAACAACGCGATTTCATTGTTGAGCAATATTTTTAAAATAATGAAGGTTTAGCAGCTACTGTTCGCAATTTTCGTAGAAAATTTTGTCGGAATACTAATTTAACTTCATCAACTGTGAAGATTAATTGAAAAATTCGAGGAGACTAGATCAGTTAATGATCTTAAACAATCTGTCCGTCCTTCAACAAGTCGTTCAACATAAAATATCGATGCAGTTCGTGAGAAAGTTATTAAGAGTCCAGGAACATCAATTTGGTACCGTGGTCAAGAGTTGGAAATGTCAGGAAGCTGGTTACAGTGTATTCTCACGAAAGATTTGCATCTTCATGCTTAGGTACAACGTTCAATTGACTCGAGTACTGAAACCTACTGATCACGCAGAGCGAAAAGAGTTCGTTGAATTGATGATGGAAAACAAGTGGATAATTTTTCGAACAAAATCATCTTCAGCGATGAGGCCCATTTTCATCATGACGGCTTCGTTAATCGACAGAATTGTCGCATTTGGAATTAAAAAAATCCACGAGTGATTGTTGAGAAACAAAAGCATCTATTGTTTGGTGCGGGTTTTGGGCTGGATGTATCATTATTCCTCTTCGAAAATGCGGCAGGTCGGACGATAGCAATTAAAGGTGCTCGCTTTCTCAACATGATAATCTAGTTTTTTTGTGCCTAAATTGCAAGATATGGATGTAGACGACATGTGGTTTCATCACATGCCATACAGCGCCATGCAGACCGAGAAACAATTCATTTACTGCATGAACCCTTTCCCTTCCCGGTCATGTAATTTCCCGTTTTGGTGATCAGAATTGGCCTCGCAGATCATGCGATTTAACGCCGTTGGATATTTTTCTTTGTTTTTTTTTTTAAATCTAAGGTTTATACTAACAAGTCCACGATTATCCATGCCTCGAATGAGGAAATTGAGCGCTGCATCTACGAAATTCAGCGGCATTTATGCAAAACAGTCCTGGAAAATTGCGACAAAAGAATGCGTATGTGTGTCAGCGTGGCCCTGAAGGCCATTTACCCATACGCTATTCCATGCATAACCCTATAATACTTTATAAATCAATAAAAACAATATTTTTAAATAAAAACCTATGTTCTCTATCAAAATTACTTCTTACATGACTTATGATATAGCCTTTATAAAAAAGAAACTTGTCGTTGGTTCTATATTGTATATTATAATAATTCAACAATTGTCGTCTATGGTACACTTTCTTAATTTAATTATTTTTATGATAAACATGACATTTCGTAGTTTATTAACTGTAATTTGTAATATATTTAACGTAATGTAAAAAAAATAAGAGAAGGAAAAATAATGCAAGTTTGCTTCATAAATTCATATTAAGATATTAATGGTTTAGAAGTTACAGGGTGTTCAATATCTCAGAAACAAGATTGACAAAAGTTTGCAATTAAAAAAAGTGGCGTAGATATGATATATTTTTAACTTATTTTACATTATGCTAATGAAAATAATTTGATTTTCATATTAATTTCGGAATCCTTAGACATTTTAAGCGAAAAGTCTAAGTTTATTGCAGTCACGTCTTAACAAAATATTCCCATAACTGGACTAGGAATATTTTTTAGGTAATTAATTAAAAATAGTACTGGTAGGCAATTAATTCATGCATTCACGTACAATTGATTTTCTGATCGGGTATTGAGATTCTAGAGGACTTCTTACACATATCTGCATTTTATCCCATTCAAACTCCTTAACAGTAAAGACGTAAATCGCAGTAAAAGAAAGGATTATGATCACCCTGTATACGGATCAAGAAACGAACTTATTAAAATTTTGTTGTGTACACAAATTAATAAGTATTATATTTTTTCGCTTGACTTTGTACAAAGTCAATTTATATGAAAGGTAAGTATATAAATAAGTCAGATGTTTAATAACTGGGAAGCGAAACATCATTTACATTAATACCTATAAAGGGGGAAATATTTCCAGATTTTCAACGCCCCAGATACGTTTTTATGAAGACGAAGCACTCAACTTGTGACAAATAAAAATAAAAGCGTTAAGATGCTACAGTAATTGTACTTTCGCTTATTTAAATTTACCGTTGTGAAGGGAAACGTCTTTTGTTTGAAATCTCGCCGCCCTCCGTATTAAATATGGCTTTTGTTTTGGCATTATCCGCCAGCGAGCCACATTATCAGGGAGTCCCAGAGGCCCTCTGGAAATAGATACTATTTAATTAAATTAATACGGGCTTTCGTTGGGGCTAAATCCTTACGGCCAGTCTAACCCTCTATGTGCTGTCTTCGATATCATCGAAGGATTTATAATTTATCTAATAACACTATGTTCTAGATATTGAGCTTAGCAGGTATTATTACAAATTTACTGCTTTAGCATTATTCTAATTCTCTTATCTTATTAGTGCAATTATAAAGTGAGCCTTCAGAACTAGGATTTTTTTTTAAATGTAAAATCTATTTTGAAAGCTATTTGACCCTAAAAATATCATTTCTATACAACTTGCTATATAAATATAAAATTAAATTTATTTATTCGTATAAGAAAGTAGAGGTAATTGTTTATTTTTTCAATATTGTGAATTATGAATAAATAATAAAAACACTTGAGCACTTATTTAAAGAAGTAAATAATAATTTGTTTACTTTTAAACAGAAACGTCAAAATTTTCGATTTCATAGCAATTACGATTAAATTAAATAAATCATAAAATTTACGTGTTTTGGTCCTTAATAAAATCCCTTCACAAGTATCATACATCGTTGAACTCGAAATTTAATGTTCCATCTAGTGGTACAAAAAAAACAAAATGTAGTAGTCCCGGAAGATGTTTTAACCTTCCAACAAATAGAGCATATTACCTTATGTATACATAACAATTTACTCTACTATCAATAATAAAAAATTGAACTTGAATATTTATAGAAACAGGAAAAATCTTAGAAATATGTATTGGTAATAGATAAGGTTTGAAATACTTTATTGTCCACAGCTACAATATATATACTAACTTCAGTAGATAACTTAAATTTTGTATGGAAACAATGTTATAAAAATTGAAATTTGATGATTTTCCAGATTTGTACAGAAGATTTAGTGGGTGCGTCATAGTGATATAGAATTTTTTAAGACTACTTTTTAGTTATCTTCCATCACTTAACTATTTAAAAATTTGAATCAGATAGATTGAATTTAGAGAAAACAGATTTTATTAATATTTTTATATTTTTCCTATTAAAGTCACAGTTTTTGGATACTATAGAATTCGAATATCTGAAATATTTATTATAAAATTAAATAAAAAATATAATAAAATGCGTCCGTTAAACTAAATTGCATATAAATTATTTCAGAAAGAGTAGTATTAACAGTTAGTTCAAGTTATTAAATTACATGCAAATATTCCAGGTCTCATTGTATAATTGAACATATTTTAAATATTTCATGACGGTCATATATGCTCAATACAGTATTAACAACGTTATTACATGTTGTTAACACCAATTCAATAATGTCGGAGGTATGTTGAATATACAATAAATTTTATATTTCCTTCATTCTATCACTATCCTCAGATTTATATTCATGAACTATTAATTTATTTCTGATATTTTACATTAGAGCTTTTACATTTGTATCCTGCAGTAATAGGTTTATGGCATTTGTGAATGGCTTTTCAAAATTTATGGACTGAATTTAACTATCAATTGCCTAACGTTAGATTTAATGTAGTTGTAAAATAATTCATCAATTCTTGTACATGTAGTAAGTATATTATAATGACAAAAACTGCAACGTGCCTTATTTTTAAAATTATTCACTCTCTGTCTTTAGATTGTTTTCTTGTGTAATTTCTTGTATTAACTACTACAATTTTTACAATAAAATTTTGCATCGAAATTCATTGTATAGGTGCTTGAAAATAGAGTAGAAATGAATATATCAGAAAGCAATGTACACCCCTAAAAATACAATGAGTTTTCTATGTGAACTCACACTGTAAAAAAATCGGTGTGAGTGAAAGCAATAAAGGTTCGGAGTGAATTATTGAGTACATTTTCACTAAATATTGGTCATTTTGATCATTTTGCTCATTTGTGATTATATTTAAACTAGAACTGATTACTTTCACTCAAATATAGACACTCCTTAAATAAATTCTTCACGTAAACTCGTATTTGGTGCACTTGTACCTAAATCATAGTAAATGTCCTCATTATTGAGTGAGTTTAAATGTATATTAATTTCAAGTAATTTGAATGGCGCTATAAAGATGGCACCACTTACATATTGCTTCTGTAATCTCGACCACAGTTCATAGATGCTCCAGAAAAGCGTGATCGCCAGGAGGACAGGCCTTAGCCGGCGGCGGTGGGTCTCAGCTGGCGAGTCTCAGCCAGGACAGGAGGAGGCCTCGAGAAGTGAATTAATTTTAACACTGTATATCCTAATTAATCATTTATCAGTGATTTATTTTTGCAGTCAATTTAATCAAAAACCAAGTCTGAGTAAAAAATGACTCAATAATAGTTAAATTTAAATCATATTATAGAAAAAGTCAACTCTAAATTGGTTTTATAGACTCAGAATAGAGTTAAAAGTCGCTCAATTGATAGCAGTAACTCGGATTTGAGTAAAACTCATTTCTGATGAAATAGTTTCACTCAGTTGTACTCATACTTACGGAGTGAAAATTTCAGTCAATCGGGTGTGGACAGAAATTGATACATTATTGAGTGAAATTTGAGTAAAATTTTTTTTACAGAGTATGTCCATAATTTTCAAATAAGAGAATTACAATATTTCAAAAAGGAGTTAGAATGGATTAGGTTAGATTAGGTCTCCTAAGTGGGATAAAAATTAGCTCCCCACTGCGACACTGTGTTCTATTGTGGCTCACTTCTCAAGTTATATCTGACCCAACAAGTTTAGCTTTCTAATATAGCCAATATCTTTGTGGGGTGAGGTTTTGACCAGTTTCGTAAAAGTTACATTTTGCTGAATATGTAGAACCTGGGTTCTTTCCCCTTTTGGCGGGACAGAATATATGATACAGGTTCTGCCATTTCTTCATTTCTCTACACCTTACCGGCACTCGTACTCTTCAACATTTTCTGCAATTTTGATACCGATTAAATAGTTATCTGCATTCAATAGGTTCTGTTTGGATCCCAATCTTCTCTGAATATTGAAAGATAGTTTATAATTAACTAGTGTGGGCGTTACATTCGGGTCATAACGAGAATATTATGGCTTTCCATATCTGCCAACAGAAAATGTCATCCCCACATAGATATTTGAATACTTGATACAATTGAATAGCCCATTCAATTAACTGGTACTGTGATAACTGATAACTTTTCTTGTTATCAACCGGTCATTTACAATAGGTTGTTTAGACCGACTCTTTGAAGTACCTACTAGGATTAGATTACTGGAAAAGTAGTTTTGAGTTAAAAACTTAGAATTTATCTTCCATAGTTCGCATTGGTGGCATCTATTAGTTTTATCGACCGTAATATTCATGTCACACCTTTATATGGAATTTTGAAGATTCTGGAACTGCTAGGTAAATCAGAAATACTTTCATACTTCACCAAGATTCTTTCTTTTTCATATTAAATCCATCCATTAAAACAGATCTATAGTTATCCAGCAACTCAAAACTTTAGTTTGATCAAAGACGTCTTATTTTGTCGAATTTCTTGGTTACCTAGGACGTGCTTCTTTCATCTATCTTTATCTTTAGTGAATAAATTTCGTGATACGCTCAGACGAGTGCCTGAGGGATTTGTTTCGTAGCTATCTCTATCCCATCAAGATTCCTTTTTTGTGGTAGTAGTAACTGAACTAATTGACCAAAAAACAGAAGATTTAACTTTTTAATTCTATAAAGAAAGTGATTACAGTAAAATATACTGAAAATAATGAAGTGGAGAAAATTATAAAGTTTCTACACTTTTCATTCTTTCTGCTATCAAAAATTTTGTTGATTCTTTTTTAAATGTATTAATTTTAATAGTTGATAAAGAATTTGATTTTGAACAAAAAGTTCATAGATCGTAAATTGATTACTGTCCGAGATAGAGGGTTTTTATTTATTTTTCTGTAATATCTAAAAAACAGCAAGTAGTAACAGAACCAAATTGGATATATCTTATAGTGATCTGCTGTTCTTTAAAAATTACTTACTAACGGCTCACTACCACCAGTGGCGGAGTAGATGGACAGTTTTTGAAATTCTGTGACACATGGAACCCCGATTAAATGAAAAATTAAAGTTATGGGTAAATGATGTGAAACCTTTTTAATGCGCTTATAGACACAATATTTTAATTGAACTGACAAATATAAATTTGTTGTGGTGTTAACAGGAATTTAAAAACAAGCAATAACTATAGAAACATACATTGTATTAGTTCGTCCCTCGTATTTACCGGAGAAGCGTATTCCTGCTGCTTCATATGGCCCCAAACTATGTAATTAAGGGTATTAATGTCGGTTGACCATTGAGGTCATGATAGGCCTCTTCTACCTATCACTTTTACTTATAATGTGATAGTGGTACTGACAGTTACTTATTTCTGAGTTACTTGATTACTAATGACCATTGGACAAGACCGTCACCTACTAAATCTGTCTAATTCAACTAAAAAAAAATTGTATAGACTTTATGTGAATTCGAAGGGTTTTAAACTATTTACTCAGAATGCTTTTATTTTATGACAATTTTACAACAGCAGCTTTTTGTTGTCATACAATTTCAAAAAAACTTACAAATGTAGAAATCCTGTTTATACAATGGTAAGCCAGTGTTAGTGCAGTTCATTTTTAAAAACATTGTGTCGCCACAAGACGCCAACTGGTTTCGTTATTTTTCTCGTTTTTCTAATATTACATACAAAAGGTAAAAAATAATAATTCTAACCCTGTATATGGATTAGGAAGAAATTGATGGACAGTGTTTAAATAAATTGTACTGTTTAAATTCAAGCCCTCCCATCAATTGTTAAGGTTAGTATGTTTTAAAACTGAACAGTCTATAATACCGTTGGGAGTAGCGTCATTTGTACCCAGAAATTATGTCATTTATAAGCATTACACAACATTTGTTATAGATCTTAGACATTCCTTTACAGATACCAGGCTAGGAAATTTAAAACAAAACCCCCTGTACACATTTAAAATTTAAAGAAAATATATAAATACTACTACGAGGGTATAAAAAATATCTTACTATGATAGAAACTACTATATTGGCCAAAATAGTTCTCGTGGAGTAGCGAATCCTCTGAAGATGACCCAGAAAGGGGCATGCTTTCAGACGCAATCAATCGTGAAGTTTGACGAAAGTAGAAATACTCTCGAAGATCTCGAAGAACCCTTCAATAGGAACAGTTACTTTCAGCTATACGTTAATAAAATTACGTGGTACGGCTATTGACCAAAAGCGTCCTAGTTTATATCACAAAAGTGCCATCCTTCAGAAATGCGCGAATTCACAAACCCAATCCATTCTTCGCAACTGTAACTTCTTGACCACCCGCTGTATAATCTGATTTTGCTTCGTCTGATTTCCTTTTATTAAAAAATTTGGACACTTCAGAGCCAGTCATTTTAAAGAGACAATTAATTGAATGAGTATATTGATGCCTATTTTGTAGGCCAACAGCAATCACAACAGCAGATGGCAGCTGTACTGAATTTATGGAAAATTGTACGGAAACTTCTCATCAAATAAAAGTTTTTGTGAATCAGTGTTAGGTAAAAACACTCCTCTTTCTTAGTTTTCGAAACAGTTTCACTAACGAATCACTACAAAAACGAAAATGAGTTAGTTTATGTTCTTTCTAATTAAAGCAAGTTATCTGAAACCGATATTATAATCTGCTTCAAATATATTTTCCCATTTCTCTAACTTTTTGATTGAAAAATTAACTAAAAAAGAATATATCCAAATAAGCCAGATATTTGTTCAGTATTACATTTTGCACAGCTTTACCTGGGTGTTTCTATTGGAAACTGTAAAAATATACAAATGACTATGGAATTTTTTGAGTATAAAGCCATTTTATTGCTATTACTGAGACTACTAAGATTTACACATAACGTTTGTACAATTGGAGCTTTCTTCTCATGCATTGTCTTTGTTATGGAAGATTTGAAAACTAGAAAATTCCTTTTTGTAATCTGAAACGGGAAAACATAAATCAGATACCCCTAAGGACTTTGAACAATGCATGGGTGGACAAAATATATGGTCAATTACTGTGTGAATGCTACACCGCCATTCATTCTGAAAAGTAGGTAGTTGGTGACACAGAATATAAAGAAGGGGATAATTAGGTTGCATGCAGTCATACAAATATATTTTTTGTTAAATATAGTAACTGAAAAGACAAAATATAAATAAATAATATTTTTAAAGCAAGGAACTGAATTTTTGGTCAAGACAATACATTTTAATTCTTGAAATCATATTCTACACAAACAGTTTCAGAAGAAACCGTAATAGCAAAGTATGAACAATAGGATTTAAAATAAATTCAAATTTAGTTTATTATTATCTATACCTTTAAGTCGTATGTGAGTAATAAATACATATTCTGTTAATTAGTAAATTCATGAATAAGTCAAAATTTTCCCAATGAAACATTTTTAGTTATTACTTTGAGATATGTAAGTCAATTATATCTGCTACAATCCAATTCATTTTGTATCCAAGTATTATATGTCATTTTAATATACTTTTGTTTCTTTTTCAGGTGAGTCAGACTACAACGGAGTGTTAGAATGTAAGTAGATTTTAAGACAAAATTTTAAACAAAATTTCGATACGTTTTCATGAAACTACTAACAATAAAACTTTTAATATTGAAATATTTATATAAAAAAAGAACGGTATTAAACAACAAAATAATTATGTCGATAATGTAAAGCCAGGTACAGTTCAACTAATTTCAGCTGGTCGTTGGGATGCGCAAATATGAGCGATCGCGCTTATAACAAGTTAACGGATCGAGTGGTAGAAATTACAGTACAATTGAGACAGCAAGCGAAATGTGTAAAAACTTTGGCATACCTACTACCTTTACACAGTTATTTACATAATGACATACCTCACATACACACTTCACATTCATTAGTTTATTATTTATAAATTCTCTGCTTTGCGCATATAAAATTTTGTTTGAAATTTTTACTTTTTTTTTTTTTGTGAGAATGTCCCGCTTTTACCATGTGAGCGACGAACTGAAATGAGCTTCGCGGGCCCCTCCTACACTTTGCCACACTTTTGTACTTAATGTAATTTAGTAGTAATAATAATAACAGCATATAATTTTCTAATTTCATTCAGTAAGTTCAGATATTTTTTATAAATACTTAAGCCGGTTACGGACGGAAAGCGATGATAGGGTATTTACACTCCTGGAACGGGGTAAATAATTTAATTTAAACTATATAAGGAAAACAGAAATAAATACTGGTCTTGAATAACAAAAAAGTGCGAATATATGGACAATTGGTTGAATCGAGAGGGTATGACATCTCGCATTTTTCCACGACACATCACAGTAAGTATTCGATGTTGTCACTTCCTACGTCACCAGGTAAGCGACTTCGTCGAATTAAAGAATCACGCAATAGTCTGTTATGCAACTTTAGTCTGAAGTTATAATTCCTCTAACGGAATTATCTTTTGGATAACCTTTCGAGGACCGCTTAGCCGGGTGTCTTGGCCGGTGGATTTCGATCTGCCGAGGTAAGCATCACGGACGGAGGCTGGAATTTGGATGGGTGACGTAAGGAAGGCTCAGGGACGTGGCTGTGACAGCCTACCAGAGACCTGTGTCGCTCAACATTTTCGCATGTGTGTGGTCCCCGATAAATGGTAATGAGAACAGAGCAAAGAAAATCTCTGTAACTCAAGACCATGCTATCATACATAAACTGTACGAGACTTTGCCACCAAGCCACCCGTGTAGTAAATAGGATGGTTTGAAGAAAAGTACTCGAGTAATGAAAGAGATTGTACAAGGGGCCTAATAAGGCCTAACTGCCGCGGTGGAAAAACAATTCCACCACTCTCCGACATACATACATACAACGGATAGTTTCACAATCGTTGGTTATCACAACAACCCTTACGTCTTCAAGTAAGCCAACCTGGGGTTAAGCTGATTTTTAGACTGTTGTTACGAATTTATTGCAGTAGACAAGTGAAAAAATTTAGAAGAACAGGAAGAAATAACCTGTGGTCACATATTTTGTAACAGTTTTCAGTACCTCTCTACTATGTACTACGTATAATTTAGAATAATATACTTTGCTTTTTAACTTTTTAGCATGGAAGATAAGTGCAATACGAAGTGCAATAATGAGAATAATAACAATTCTCACGACTCTACTTGCTATGGCTTTACTAACCCCACAGAAATCTAGAGAGGTTCTTAGAAAAGATCCATTGGCAAAAAAAATAATTGAGATAGTTATTTCTACATAAGAAAATACAAAAATAGGTATTGTAATATTCAAAACATATAAATATAGAACATGTACCTTTCCGTACGGTGATTAATAATATCCTGTATTTCTTCTAATAAATTTTCTACTGTACGTGGGGAAATCCTAAATTTTGTGAAAAAGTCTTTTGGGTCCTATTCTTCAAATAAAATTTGATCTTTGAAAATTTGTAGTCTCCTAACCTCCTCATCGCTACTATAAGCATTTACCTCGTAATTTTCAAAATTCATTTTTGAGTTATACTCGTATTTTTAATATGTTAGTAACCCCTTTATAGGTTAATTTTAACTACAAATCTTCAGGTTAACTTACACCTAAGGTTCTGGTTATCTTTATCATGACATGACCAAGACATTGAAGCTAACCAGATGTCGTGAAACAGCTCACTTGCAGTTAACCTTTGATAAGAAACTAACTACAAGTTAACCACAGCTTATGAAACTGAGTGTAAATCATTAACTTATCTGCCATAAGTTTCTAATTTTTTTAAATATCGTGCATAAGAAACAAACAACGCCTGACATTCAGTGGCACGTCAAGTAATGATGGTAAGACCTCTCTTATAAAGCGTAGACGTGTACGACCTTTTAATTGATTACACAGTACAACAGCTCCTATTAACCTGTTTCCCATAGTACCAATTGGGACATTAAATTAAAGCATGATTGATGATAAGCACCATCAGCATTATGTGGATTCTGCTGAACCCAGAACTGCGTATCATGAAAATTGACAACACCGTAGTTTGTAAATCCACATTCGTGAAAAGAATGAATGCTGCCAAATTAGGATAATTAGCTTACCCTTTCAAAATGTTAATCTAACATCACAGTTTGGTGGATTTTATGCTTGTACGAGGCCTGTTCAGAAAATAACCGAACTTTATTTTTTAAACTTTATTATTAATTTTATACATTATCGTTTCCTCTCTCCATCAAAGTACTCCCCCTTTATTTGATATAGCCTTTAAAATATATGATAAATTTGTTTTGATGTCATCAATACTCTGAACACGACCTCTTTTCAGCAGTGACTTTAATTTTGAAAATAAGGAAAAATCACATGGAGATAGGTCCGGCAAGGAAGGAGGGTGAGGGAGTGCAGTAATTTGATTTTTGGCACAAAACTGACAAATTGACAAAGCGCTTTTTCATGATGCAGGAACTATGAGTTGTCTCTCCACAACTTTAGTCTCTTTTTGTGGATTATTCTACATAACTGTTGTAGATGCCTTGACAGTACATACGGTTCAGTGTTAACCTTGAGCCAACAATTCAAAATGAACAATTCCATTAAAGTCGAAAAAACAGTGAGCATCAGTTTGACATTGGATCGAGACTGACGTGCTTCCTGGCGAGTAAGGAGTGTGAACGAGACAGTAATATGATTTTTGGTACAAAACTGACTCACTTCACATCACTTTGACATTGCATCGAGACTAACGTGCTTTCTTGGGGCGTGGAGATCTCTTGCCAATCCATTGTCATGATTTTGTCTCAATGTCGTAAACCCAGCTTTCGTCTCCCGTTATGATCCTTTGAATTAAAGTTTCATCGTCATTGGATTGTTCAAGGAATTGCCGAACAAACGTCCTACGATTTTCTTTTTGTTGTTCGGTCATCAAACGAGGACATATTTTGGTACCAGTTGTTTGACTTTTTTAACGTGGTAGTCATCAGTTAAAGTGGAAGGCCTTCTTGATCGAGGATCATCTTCAATTGAGTGACAACCGCTTTTAAATCGTGAAAACTATTGGTAACATTTTCTACGACTCAAAGCATAATCTCCGTAAGCTTGATTCAAAAGTTGAAAGGTTTCCGTGAAAATTTTCTCCAATTTCACTCAAAATTTTATGTTGAATCGTTGTTCCAGCAAGTCACATATTTCGTCTAATACTTCAACACGTTGCATTTAAATAATCATATCTCGAAAACTAACTAAGATATTAACAACCCAAGAACATATGGTTGCAGCGAAGGTTATGCGCAACGCAATGCTACCAACCGCATACCACTAAATATCTCCATTAGCGCGTTTTTCAAAAAGTTCAGTTATTTTTTGTATAGACCTCGTATATGTTAGAATGTTGTAGGGGTAGAGTAGCTGTTCCCTAAGGGTTCTCTAAGCAAGAAGATGGCGCATTTTCTCCAAAATTTGCACTTCTGTGGAAACAGCTCCAGATCTTCCAGGTCCAGTAGGTTTTTAACAAATTTTTCACTGTCCCGGAGGCGCTGATGAAGTTTGGTAAATATTCGAAGCAGAAGGAACTGGAGGATTAGAATATCTTCAAATGAGGAGCTCTAAGTCCATTACCATTAGCACATCCATAATAAAATGCATGATTGCCATTGGTGTACAATTGCATTATTTATGTATTATTAATTACATTTTACAACATAGAAACGCAATACAAATCAAAGTACACCTAAGCCTTAACACTAATATTGAACTTATTTGAACAGAAAATAAAATATTTGTATATACAAAAACAACATACCTTTTTATAAGAACTTTTACGATAAAGATTTAACTAAATTAACCTTACCTTTCTTTTTCAAAAAGTGCTACTACTTTTACAAATTTTCTGCAGCGTATTAGTGACCTGCTGTTCAAACAAATGACAGTTACTGTAAACTATCTCCGGACATATGTTCATTATGAACTTGAAACACTATGAAACATTTACTTTCGAGACAAAAATATTTACTAAATAAAATATAACAAGTAGTATGTGGAACTCACGTCAATAAGTGGGATATGATAATTTTCTTTGAATTGAATGTAATTTGTTAAAAATATTATTCTGAAAATGATAGGAGTAGGTAATATTATAAGTACGCTCTGTGCTCGCAATAAATTTTAAACATGTAGTTGCGAACCTGTTCAAATTGTGTAATGTAGAAGAAAGTATAAAGCTATCTCATCCAAGTATCCTGTCTTCACACCAATGCAGCAGTTGCGAAGAAAGAAGAAATGAAAATGTGTACCAAAATCGAATAATCATCTTAATTAGGTACAACGAGCCAGTGAAATCTGCATCATATGAGAAAATTCTCTAAAATCAATTTGTGTAAAATTTAAATTATATCAGATACCATTTTTGTTTAAAAACAATATCAAATGGGATACACAAAAGCGAACGCGTGGTATTGTATCTGCCAAATTTATAATTTATTTCAAAGAAAGCTGAAAATGCCAAAGGACCCCGCACTTTTTATATGGAAAAGTAGTTTCAGTCGGGAGGTCTAATTTTTGGTGGAAAATGTAGTTCTCAACATCCTGAACAAAAAAGCTAATGGGCACAAAAAAATCTACCCTCAGGATTTTGCGTTACGGCGCATACAAGGTCGGCACCTGGGTTTTCAGGAGTCGGGTTATTTTTATCAAAAAAGAGCGTGTTCAGTGACCAATTATGGAGAGATGCATGCGTGGAGGTGTGTTGGAGTGAAAAAGTACTATATATATATCCCCCTTTTCTGTGTTCAAAACGAGATTCAAAAATGAAAGGAAAGGGAGACCGCCTTTTTCCGTACCCACGCGTACAGTACTATTAGATCGCGTCTGCGATGCCAGAGCAAATGCCAATAATCACGTTGAAATCGAAGTAGTTGAAATGGAATAGTTTGTGGAACATCAGTGGAGTATAGAGCTATTGGCGAAGAACCACTATAAAAAAGNTCAGATGAGCATGGGTGACTTTATAGGCACCTCAATATCTAATAAGATAGAAAGGACCCCGCACTTTTTATATGGAAAAGTGGTTTCAGTCGGGAGGTCTAATTTTTGGTGGAAAAGGTAGTTCTTAACATCCTCAAAAAAAAAAGCTAATGGGCACAAAAAAATCTACCGTCAGGATTTTCCCATACGTCGCATACAAGGTCGGGACCTGGGTTTTCAGGAGTCGGGTTATTTTTATCAAAAAAGAGCGTGTCCAGTGACCAATTATGGAGAGATGCATGCGTGGAGTGTGTTGGAGTGAAAAAGTACTATATATATATATCCCCCTTTTCTGTGTTCAAAACGAGATTCAAAAATGAAAGGAAAGGGAGACCGCCTTTTTCCGTACCCACGCGTACAGTACTATTAGATCGCGTCTGCGATGCCAGAGCAAATGCCAATAATCACGTTGAAATCGAAGTAGTTGAAATGGAATAGTTTGTGGAACATCAGTGGAGTATAGAGCTATTGGCGAAGAATCACTATAAAAAAGCTAATGCGCCTCATTCGGAACCTCATTAAGTGGTGGAAGACCGGAATCCTCATATTTGAATCTCGTTTTGAACACAGAAAAGGGGAATATATATATATATATATATAGTACTTTTTCACTCCAACACACCTTCACGCATGCATGTCTCTATAATCGGTCACTGAACACGCTCTTTTTTGATAAAAATTACCCGACTCCTGAAAACCCAGGTGCCGACCAAGCGCCGTAGCGCAAAATCCTGACGGTAGATTTTTTTGTTCAGGATGTTGAGAACTACCTTTTCCACCAAAAATTAGACCTCCCGACTGAAACCACTTTTCCATATAAAAAGTGCGGGGTCCTTTCAGAGATAGTTGTTTTTTCAGCAATTTTAATTTCAAATACAGTACATGCAATAATTTGCCATTGCCATTTGCCAACCCGTCAACACTAGTAATTTTATTAATTTTTTATTAAACTAGGTCATGTACAACAGTTTTTTTAATTACATTTTTTTGTTAAATATTTTTTTTTGTTAATAAATCCCTTTTAAGTGAACTTTTTGTATAAAATTGAAAAACAACGCACATTTAATAGAAAAAGTACTGACGTTATATTTTAAACAAAAACCATTTGCAGTCAAATTTCTCAGATATGAATTAATAAATAGCCATATAATGCCGACATCATACATATATGACTATAATTTATTTCGAAGTTACATGGACTTATGGAAAAATCTTATGTCTCTGTTATGTCACAAGACGATCCGTATACACACCGCTGTGATTTTTGAGTTTCGGGATTACTTTCCGAGTCGACGCTTCTGAATTGAATAAAAACATAGAGATATAAATAGCGAATCTCCGACGTAGAAGCATTTAAGGGACCGTAAATTATGTAAAACAGGGAGGGAGTTTAATAAAATCAATCCGAAAAGTAATACGAAACGAGGAATATATGAAATGAAATTTCAAAAGAATATGAAATAACATTTTCGTATACAAAGGAAAGTAGCATTTATCATCAAATATTCGGCATTCCGTTCCCGAAAGCAATAACTGAAGTATATAATGAATATATTCAATTAAATTTTTATTAAATCTTAGCGAATTTGTTTTATTTTCGTTTCAGGTTCGGGGTTCTGTGAAATCACAGATATTTGTTTGATAACTTTTGTATATGTATTAAAAAATTATTTGCGTTTAATTCATGACAATAGTCATACCAGTTAAAGCCACAAATTTAAACAACAATGTACTAAAACGAATTAAGGCTACCAATTTTAGTAATTAGTTGATGCTTAACGAAACCGGTTTTTAATAAAAACAGTATCACAATTACCTTTTGTAAACAGGTTTTATCTTTCCTAACGTTGCAGATTTTAAGACAGTAATATTACAAATAAGTTATAAATGAACGTACCATCAACAGGCACATATTCAATTCACAATAAGAACAAGAAAATTTGAAGGCATTTTATGCGATACAAAATATTGCTCCTGGGTATAACGTAAGCATGTTAAGCACACCTCCTCCAACTCTCTCTTCAGGAATAAAGTAATATTAACTTTCCTTGAGCTGCTTTTTCTTTTATTGGAAACTTTATTTGATAAACTGGATAGATATACTATATAAATAAATAAAGAATAAGTATAAACACTTATCAAGCAAAAGAAATTAACACCACAAACTGTCATTATTTCTCCAAACAGGTACCAACGAACTTTTGTATTAACGTGAAACATTTATTAATAGGAATTTTAAATTTATTAAAAGTCTGAAAATACTGTGTGTATTTTTATAAGAATTTTGTTTAAACAAAAAATAACCTTAGTTGGCATGTGGTGCTGCGTAATACTATACTTGAATATATTTATTTGATACAGTACAAAAATAAAATTTGAACAAATATACTGGGACCGATTAAGAATAGTTTTTATAAAACATTTTTTTAAGTATTTAGGTTGGATCACTTTGTTAGTAAAGCTATTACTTCGTTAATCCTCCTAAAATTTGTATAGTCTTACATGAAGTTAGTAGCTACAGATTCTCATATACATATAGTATATAAAACAGCTCCAAGCCTCTCACTTCACTCTGTCAACTTCCACTTATTTCTAGTCCTCTACACCTAGACTTCCTGACTGCGTCGTTCCATTTCTTCTTTAGCCTTCCTCTTTTCTCCTTCATCACCTAATAATACTTTTCTTGGATGTCTTGCTTGAGACATTCTAAAAACATGTCCTAACCACCTCGCTCTCTCTATCTTTACTACGGTTGTTATACTCGAACTATTGTATGATTAGACCACTTCATTATTTATCATCTCTCCATTCTTATTCATAATCCAAAGTTTACTTCTATAAAGTACTGATGCTCTGATCACTGCCCTGCAAGCTCTTAATTTAGTTTTCTTTGAAATGCTTACTGATTTTATAAACGTACTTAATGTTCCTGTTGCTTTATATCCTTTTGTTATTTTTTTGTCAGTCTCCATCTCTTCATCACAGTTATTGATCAATGTGGCCCCCAAATATTCAATTTCCTGAACTTTTTCAAAATTATTTCTTTTATTTTTAATCCTAATTCTTAAATTTTGTTCATCTACCCCCGTTCTTATTATTATACTGTTTCATTTTCACAATTAATCAATATTTCTTTGATGTTATTTCCAGTTTTTCAAATAATTTCTTTAGCTCGGATTTAGATATTGCTTGATGACCACAGTAATATAGTGTCCAAGTCAATAATATAATATATTATTGACTTGGACTTTATTTTTTCTCATTATCATTTTTAGAACCATTCTTTGGACGAAAATAAAGTCATATTTCAGTTCGGCGTGTCTTTTTCCAGGCACAGGGAGTTGTATTAGAATTATAATTCAAAAAAGTTTTTTTTTATAAATCTTAAGAGTTGACATTTTAAATGAACTACAGATCTTTTGTCAAAAACTAGAAACAATTTAAATCAAGTAAATACAGGAACAAAAAATACGTTTGTGTTCTGCGTTGAAAAAGTCAATATGATACTGGTTGTTGAAATGATTTTTAAGATGGTTCTCTTCTGATGTATTAAGTTCTCATGATGTTGTTCTAATTGTAAATAAGGTTTTAGTGAATTACTACTACCATATCCTGTTATTTTAATCAATTCTTGCTCCGATGCTCATACTTTTATCAACTGTGAAACAGTAAGGGGCTCAGTTTTTTGTTTGACCAATTATGTAGCCTTTTTGGTCCATTTGCTAATTTCGTGGACTCCAGCTGACATATTTTTGTACAATTTTAATTTTTTTTTAGAAATAACTTGTCTGTGATTCAGAACTTATCAAAAAAAAAGTAGGATATACAGGGGACTTTTAAAAATACAATTTTGTAAAGAAAAAATTAAAAAGGGCAGTTCGAAAATGATTTAAAAATATACTTCTGCACGGCTCTGGAAACTGGTTCACTGTAAAACCTGACCTCGCCCAATGGGACCGACACGGTGTCATAAAAACTGACAAAATCTTGAAAGAATTTCGCAAGGAAAGGAATAAATAGAATGAACATCAAATTTTCTTTTGAAGCAAAATTTATTTAAAGTGCAGAAAATTACTATAAAAGTATGTTTCTACATGTAAAACCGCTTCAAACTTAACTATTAATATGTAGTTAATTATTAAAATATTGAATATAATTAGGTGGGCGAAAACGGTCCCTAATTGGTCAAGCAATTTGTGACGTCAGGATCCGGTATATGAGTGTTAAGACTGTAAAGACGCGGGATGGTGGCGCTGTCATTGCATTGCTGTCATTTAATCTTGTGTTGAATTAGTTTGTGTTCGCATTGAGTTCTGAGTAGTTTTGAGTAGTTAGTTTTAGTGTATAAATTTAAAGACAAGTTTCGTTAATTTTCATAGAGTCTACGAACATTTTCACTATATCTATCCAGGCAGCTTTAATGCGTGACGGCTTCAGGATCAAAATTACAACACGAGAACGTGAAAAACATAACAGTGTCTTAACATAAATATTATAGTACCCATGTGTACTTCCACAACACTAACTGCCCCCAACAAACTATTTAATGTACCAAAGGATAAGAAAATGAGGAAGAAATCATGCAAACATATTTTATAGAACATCTATTTTTGACAAATTATCAGATTGCTCTTGGACAAATCCAGCTTCTGTAGCCATAGAATGTAGTTTTTAAAATAATTAACAATATTGTGTTAAGTAAAAGTAAATAATATAAAATCTATCCGGCACACGTAGTTTGCATAAACACAAATGAGTAAGAGTGAGACAGACTTCAGAACACGACTCTACACGACTCGTTTAATTTGGACCGATACCGGATCGTGACGTAAGAGTCAGCCGTCTTTGTTTAAGACTGCGTTTTAGTGCATAGAGAATTATTTTGAATATATATATTTTTTTATAGGAAAACTATTAATTAAAAATTTAAAATTTGTGTGGCAATTGACTTTTTACGATGAAAGGAATTTAATAAGAAAAGAAAAAAATGTGAAACTTCCCCATTTTATAACACCTGTTTTATATCAGCAAATTCAACTGCTTTTGCCGCTATTGTTATTATTAATTATTAATAAAATTAATTTGTGTTTTTAAATAATAAAATCATTTGACATACCCGATGTTACAACAACAATTGTTCAAAATTTTATCCACCAACGTGTAGACACATTTGGGTCCATCCTACTCAGTTTCTACAAACTCACACAAATGTTGTCTTGTCTTGCTCCACCATAACCCAAATACTTTACCGTAATACAGAATGTTGTTCTGGTTCACCATTAATTAAAATGATATCCATCAACACCGAGTTGCTATAGACGCAAGCCATTTTTGACACTAACTACTAAAAAACTATTGTAAACATTATTGCAACAACGATTGTAAAATCGGATTTCAGTATTCCGAGTCGCTGAGGCTACGTGGCTCTCCACGCGTATTACGAATGGTGCTAGAGATTACAGTTGTTGTCCAGCTACAACTTCAATCTTTTTTTTCTCGGAAACTATAAGGTTAATAAAACCAAACAGAACAAGAATAACGGTAATTTGAAGGCTGAAGTGCTAAGAGCTATTATAATATGTATTGATCTTATGAAAAACTTACTATGATAACAAAAGCATTTAGTCTTAAATTAAAGGTTATGCTGTCTTAAATAATGATTGTTAAAACTGCTTTATTTTAAAATATTCGTTATTAAAGATATTTAAATTTATTATTACCTGCAGTAAAACAAAAGTATTTTATACACAAAAAAAAAACATGAGCTTCGGAACATCATGTCGGTTAGCGAAATGATTTTATATGATTTCAGGGAGTATTTAGAAAGTCCGCTAAATCATATTCAAAATTTTTAAAAGACAATTTATTTATATTGTTTTAAATTTTATTAAAATTCTTACATTTCTTTACTGCTGACACTGCAGGTATATATATTCCTGATTCCCAATTAGAATATTAAATAAAATAAGTATTTGTAACTAAATCGGAACCGACACTTTGTATGTTATATAAAACATTGTAATTTTACACCGTGAAAATTGTTGTATTAGCAAGAAAGGAAAGAGAAGCATGTTCGGGTCTGCGTTTTCCATCAGTGTAATGGGTCCTGCCTTTCCAAAGAATGGCTTTGGAAAATTGGAGACGGTTGATTGGACGAATAATTGGTTGCGTCGAACGACGACGATTTCACTCGTCAGCTCGCTCGAACGTTCTTTCATCTCAATAAAACTTTCCCGGGATCGACTAATTACCAAATCTGATTGCACCGTTAACTGCCGCAAACTGCAAATATGCAAAAAATCCAAATTAAACAACTGAATCGCTAACCCGCTACGTAAATATATTCGCATCCCTTCAAACTTTCGACCAACATTTTGCAAATATTTCTATTCATTATTCAAGCCATAATTCAGAGATGTTCCAACGGTATAAATATAATGTTAAAAATGCCTGGAATATTCGCTTTAAAAGTTTAAAGTATTGGAAGCTAGTAGGGTGCTGCCGGCATTGTAATTCCAAAGAACTGAATTCCTTTTTTATACAGGGTGTTAGTAAATAAGTGCGACAAATTTCAGGGGGTGATTCTACATGAGAAAATATTGGCAGTTTGCTTATAAACGTATGTCCGCAAATGATTCGTTTTCCGAGATACGGGGTGTCAAAGTTTTTCTTAAACACTGACGATTTAATTTATTGGTCTGAAACCGGTCGAGATGTGCAAATGAAATTTGGTGGGTTTTAAGAGGTAGTCATTGCGCATTTTTTTACACGCAATTAAGAATTTTATGTTCATACGCGCGTACAGGTAATAATCTCAATTTTTTTAAAGAAAAAAATGGTACGCCACTGAGATATTACAAATTAAAAATCATTTTTGAATTCCTCGTTCAATTTGTGACAAAAAATCTCTCTTGTCTCTTCTTCGTATGGGGCGCCGTTTTGATAAAAATAAAACATCTTAACGCGTATTGTTATTTCTTTAATACATTATCAAGAACTGTCTAATACATAATAATATTAAACCAGAACAATAACAGAAAATAACACTAATAATATTTTGAAAAGGCGCAAAGCTACAACAAATGTTCAAAATGACCTCCCTCAGACGTGACACAAGATTCAACTCTTCGCCTCATTGATTGTCGTATTCGCGCAAATATTCCTGGTATATTTCTTATTGTCTCACAGCCGACTATAATTCGATTCCTCAGGTCATCAACATTTTCAACGGGAGTGGAATAAACTAATGACTTAAGAAAACCCCAAATGCAAAAATCAAGAGGATTTAAATCCGGCGATCGAGCAGGCCAATGTTCCGTACCTCCCCTACCTATCCAACGATTTGGATATACTGTGTCTAAGTGATTACGTACATTAATGCTAAAATGGGCTGGTGCACCATCATGCATGTACCATAGGTGTTGTCTCAGCTGTAGAGGAATTTCTTCAAGAAGAACAGGTAACTCTTCCTGTAGGAAATTAAGATAAGATTCGCCTGTTAGTCGTTGTGGGAGGAAATATGGACCGATTAAATGATCATCAATTACCCCAAGCCATACATATACGGAAAACTGATGCTGAAAATGAGCTTCAAAGATTCCATGGGGGTTTTCCTCAGCCCATAAGTGATTGTTATGGAAATTTCGTATACACTGTCGTCCAAAAGTAGCCTCGTCAGTAAACAAAACGGCATTTAAAAAATTAGGAATTTGAGCGATTTGATGATTAATCCATTGGCAAAAAAATAGGCGCGGAAAAAAGTCTCTAGGTAGTAGAGCTTGCACACGTTCAATATGAAACGGATACAATTGCTGTTCTTTAAGAATTTTAAATACAGTGAAGTTGCTTACATTCAATATGTTGGCAATTTTTCGAGTACTTGTTTCAGGTGACTCCGCAATTAACTCGAGAACTGCTTCTTCTAGTTGCACAGTTCGTACTTCTCGAGGGCGCCCACAGTCAACCGTTTGTTTCTTAAATGAACCATTTTCGCGCAAACGTTGATGAAGACGAGCAAATATTGTGTGATGAGGTACCCTACGTCCTGGATACAACTCAGCATACAATCGTCGAGCTTGCCGACCATTTCCATTACTTCGACCATAGACAAAATGCATGTCTGACAATTCCGCATTTGTAAAATTTTCCATTCTTTTCGATAAAAGAAAAATTAATTACTTATTAACACTAATGTTATAGCAAACTAAAAGCTTAATAAATTAATAATGACGAAACGCTAATTTGACATTTCTTAAAAATATTCGTATTTAACAGACAAATGTTGACAGTAGCCTACTAGGTAATGTATTAAAGAAATAAAAAATACGCGTTAAGATGTTTTATTTTTTTGCATCAAAACGGCGCCCCATACGAAGAAAAGGCAAGAGAGATTTTTTGTCACAAATTGAACGAGGAATTCAAAAATGATTTTTAATTTGTAATATCTCAGTGGCGTACCATTTTTTTCTTTAAAAAAATTGAGATTATTACCCGTACGCGCGCCAATGATGAACATAAAATTCTTAATTGCGTGTCAAAAAATGCGCAATAACTACCTCTTAAAACCCACCAAATTTCATTTGCACATCTCGACCGGTTTCAGAGCAATAAATTAAATCGTCAGTTTTTAAGAAAAACTTTGACACCCCGTATCTCGGAAAACGAATCATTTGCGGACATACGTTTATAAGCAAACTGCCATTATTTTCTCATGTAGAATCACCCCCTGAAATTTGTCGCACTTATTTACTAACACCCTGTATATTGGGAATATTTGCTTTATGTGCGTTTGCTAAATTTTATCATATGTATTTTTTATGTTTGTTATAAAATTACTTGAGGATAATGGAATAGTTTTTTTAAGTAATTTTAAACTAACAAGCGAACAGCCTTTATATCTGAAATACCTTTATTGATAGCAATTATCGCGATGTATAATTTTAAGAAACAAATATACATCTTAGTTATTTTTAATAGGAAACATATTACTGATTATTCAAAATTTGCATTATGACATTATGAAGCATTTTTAGTTAATATTTGTTCTTAGAATTGATTTCAAATTATTTTTAACTTGATGTTGTAGGGAACGATTACTTTGTGGACTACAGTTCCGTATAGCATTGAATTACACTCGAAATATCTCGTCAGAAAAAATACCAGACATAGGCCGGTTTCAAAATGTTTAAGTTAGTATGCCCTAGGTGGACGATCGACAAAAAATGGTTTAACTCGGTTTATTACAAAGTAGGCCACTAGAAGTGACATTAGTAACTACAAATGAAGATATATAAGATAGAAAAGAATATAATTTGAAACCCACTTGGTTCTTATTCATTGTGTAAATATTTTCCCTCGTGGGAACTTGGCCTCTTTTTATAAATTGTTTGAAAACATAATTCTATTGATCTAAAGCATGACGCCAAACTGAAATATGAGATAGGAAATATCGTTGTAAGCAAAAAATTACCTGTTAGTAAAGAAATTACAGGGTGATAAGTGTAACCAATAACTTAAAATGGCCCATTGAATCTAAATAAAACTCACTACTCTCTGAAGAATAGGTCTTCAAAATCCATTGTAATAATTTCACGGAACAATTTTTTTCTACACTCAAATTCTTGAAACCAAAAAAGGATAATTGACCCTTTTTGTTTTTATCATAAAAAGTTGTCCGTAGCAGTTTCAGTAAAATAATTATTTTTTATTGAGATCATCAAGAAGTGTTAAATACCATTTTAGAGAAAATTAAAAACAAACATTTTTATGCGCTTTGGTAACACAGATTCCGGAAATCAAAAGTGATGTGAATTGTTTTCAAACTATACTGAATTGCTATACGTAGCAATTAATATAACAACAAAAATTGATAAGAACAGTGTGATCTATTATTTCCCAGATAGAGTATAGAACTACCTCACAACCAATTTTCTCACTAACTTTCTTCGTATTTTGATTACTATGATGTATTTGTAAAATTTAAAAGTATATACTTTTGATTTTCGGAACATGCATCCTCAAAGTGTATAAAAAATATTATTGCCAGTATTTAAAATTTTTCTAATGTATTAAAATAATAAAAATAAGGAAAAAGTAATAGAATTGATGGTAAAATCTTTTAATGCTACGATTGAGGACGATTGAAATTTGGAATTAAAAATAAACAATTAATAACAATAACAAAAATAATAATAAAAGTGCTCAACGAAACTCCATGTATAGGGCAATTTAAAATTATACAAAAATAAAATAGAGAAAAAATAACTGACCCGAGTCAGAACAAAATCAGCTCCGAAACAAATGAACTGCGTTTTTGTGCTTTTATTGTCCAGCTCTACTTCTATCAAATTAATGAACAGATTTTTATAGGATATGAAATCAATGTTTTATGTGAATTTACCGAAAAAGACGTTTGTCCATGTAATTATTTTGAAATTTATCAGAAGCATTGTTTGTTTTTAGTTCAGTTCCAGACCATTCCTACTTTTTATACATTTATTCAACAAATAGGAAAAATTTATATGATCAGGAACTTTTCTCTACTAATATACACTAGGCCGGAAATACGGACTGGAAAGTGTCAAAATTCTAAAATAAAAAATCGCTTTATTTCAGTTTTTCACATCAATGACAATACAATATAAGATTCGCGGTACAATTTAGTCAGTTTCCTAAAATGAACCGCCTGCAAAGGCTTTAAAGTACTAAATTTTCATGATATACATAATTTCCCAAGAGTTTAACAATGCAGAAAATTTTTAAAAGGCTGAAGTATAGTATAGTATAGTATTTATAGATAAAAAACTTAAAAGTGGTACAATTTGTGCTACTTCTCCTACTTCATCAATAGTTCTTTCGAATAAATCTTTTTTATTCAGATTAGCTTTTAGAAGACGATTACATTTTCGGATAAAGAATTTTAATTTTTTTTGCTCCAAAGAGAAAAAGCAAATAGATTAGCTAATAATTTGAAATTGATAAAATGGTGAAATTAAAAAATGTTTTCATTAAATAAAGTAATGCAAATAATATTTTATTTCCATGACATGAAATAAGTTTGTAACCGACTCGCTTGTTTACTAAACACTACAGAATTTTCACATTTTCCTTCAAAGATTTTGATTGATCGGTCCATATTTCTAATATTATTAATTATTAATGTGTTCTACTAACATCAAGTTTTGTTTAATATTTTTTATATTATACCTCTCAGACCTCATATTATATAAATAATTGTTTGTATTATTACGACTATTACGTATATAATCTGCAGATCAATACTAGAAGTTTATGAAATGTATTATTTCAAATTGCAAAAAATTGTTTATGATATGTAAATAAGTATTTTATTCGAATTACCATGACCTATGCATTATAGCAACACGAATACATATTAATACAAGTTTATTTTGTCGTAATCTAATCAAATTTAAATTAGCTTAACAAAAAATTGAGACCGAAAATTATTAAGTTCATGCCCTGCAAAAAATCTGATATGTACAAGCCATATTCACAAAGTACGAGTACTGAGACTGATGCTGTGTGGTTTTTGTTGAGAACTGTTGTTGTAGTGGTGTGTTGTAATGAGTGCCGGTTTCTTCTTGCAAAGGGAAAGGCGTCGTTCCAGATTTTTTACGAAATCAAAACTGTTTATGGGGATGGTATGATAAATCATACTAATGTGTACAAATGGTGTCATGAGTATAAAGCTGGCAGAACGAATGTTCATGATGAACAAAGAGTGGGTGTCCCTCAATTGTGACAAATGAGATGGTGTACAGGATCGAATAAATTCTTCGTGGCGCCCATCGATTGACTTTGGACGAGCAAAATTTCCACAAATCTCCAGGTCTCTTCTGCATGAAATAATTTCTGAAACACTTGGTTATCGAAAATTGTGTGCCAGGTGGGTACCAAAACAGCTCACGGATCAACATAAAGTCAACAGTACTGTGAAACCCTGAAAACACTAGGGAGGGCGATACAGAACGAAAGAAGGGAAATGTTAACGAAGGGAGTGTGTTTGTCACATAATAATGCACATCCCCACACTACCAATTCCACAAAGCAACTCGTGGATTCATTCTGTTTGAATCAACCACCCCACTCACAGTCCTAACCTAGCACCTTTTGATTTTCATCTTTTCCCTTCTTTGAAGGTTTTTATGGGTGGAAAAAAGTTTTCTACCGTCGATGAAGTTCATAGTGTCGTGAAAAAATGGACCTGAGAGGCGCCGGGTGATTTTTTTGACGGAGGTATCAGAAAGCACATCCATCGGCTCACAAAGTGCAGTGAGGTAGAAGGCGACTACGTCGAAAAAGAGTGTTTGTTGTACCTTTCTGAATATGTAAATTTTTCATAAATATACTGCCGATTCGATTTTTTAAAAATAAAGTAGTTTCAGATACTGGTACATAGTAGACAATCTTGAAGTAAGCATTTTTTATTTAAATAATCTTTTAAGACAGTTTATTTAATTCTAGATTTTCATAACTATATACATATACGCAAGTAATTTTATTATTGATTCCATTTACTACTTTCAACTTTTTATTTAAGTTTTGGTATAAAATTAGCTGCTAAAGTTTTACTTACACTCCGTATAAAAATTTCAATAATGAAAACTATACTGGTGATACTAATTGTAATTTATAAAAGCTTTTGTAATGATACTTTTTCTCGCTCCAAAAAAATGAATTCTTTATGAATATAACAATACCATCGCAGCATGGTAGAGCATATCTATTTATTAAAAAATAATAATAATATTTTTACCTTTGTTCAAATTTTGAAATGTTTTGTTTATTTATTTTTGGTCTTGTATTTTATAAAACGTAAATTAGCCATCCTTGATAATAATCCAGACGCTTTGTAACCTGTAAAATTAAAAGATATGAACTTGTATTATAACCATTTTTTATCCGCAGTCAAATAATTTAACACTCGGAAAGAAAATCTGTGACCCATAAAGATTGCTAACCTATTTTGCACGCGGTATGATTTCAAATTTTATCGTCGCATCGTGAAACATTTTACTGGATCGTGCCCTTCTAATAAAGCTCTTTTAATAAAGTTTCATATAATTTTTTTAATTTTACCTATAATACTTTTGTTGAAGAATTTATATTAAATATTCATATACATTTTAATTATTGCGGGTGTGAGTCGCCTTGAAATGAATCCAGTGAAATATATTTTCCAAAAATACACATAATTAAATTCCGTCCATTCAATCGCTGGCCACGTTGGAAGGTAAAGTAACTTACGCATGCATACCAACGAAATGTGAGTTTGCGAAGTCATGTGTCAAGAAAATTTCTTCAATATCTTATGTTCATACTACAGATTATATCTAACTCTAATGCATTAGAATCCACCTGGATTCTAATTTAAAAAATAATAACTCGTAAACCGAATTAAAATGAAATTAAGTAATCATTATCCTTAACCAACTTTTAACCTCATAATAGAGAAAACCCCGATTCAAAAATTAATTTCAGAAAATTAAATACTATCATATTTAAGAAAAAGTTAAATTAGCCACTCAAAAAAAATAAATTTAACAAATAAGTGAAAATAATTCACCTCAACTTCAACTTGTTAAGCTGAAACTATCATTTTCCTTCCTACGTGTATACGAGATCTGTTCAGAAAATAACACAACTTTTTGAATTATGCGCTGATGGAGATATTTAGTGATATGCGGTTGGCTGCATTCCGTTGCGCCTAACCTCCTCTGTAACTACATGTTCATGGATCTTTAGTGTCTCATGTAGTTTTCATAATATTGTTATTTGAGTGCAATGTGTTTAAGCGTTAGTGACTATTTTTGAAATGTGCGATTTTCTACGTGAAACGTTTCAACTTTTGAAACAAGCTTACGGACATTATACTCTGGGTCATATGCAATGTTACGAATGCTTTTCACGATTTAAAAGTGGTCGTCAGTCAATTGAAGATGATCCTCGACCAGTAGGACCTCCGAATTCAACTGATGATTCTCACGTTCAGAATGTCAAAGGTCTGGTGCGTGCAAATCGCCGATTGACAGTCAGAGAAATTGTAGAGAAGAGGTTAACGTCTCAATTGGGTCATGCAATGACTGAAAAATTGAAAATGCATTGAGTTGCAGCAAAATTTTTTGTACCTCGTTTGACGGCCGAACGTCAGAAAGAAAATCGTGTGGACCTTTGGAACTCCCCGAACAATCCAATGACGATGAAACATTATTCAAAGGATTATAACGAGAGATAAAAGCTGGATTTACGGTTACGACATTGAGACAAAAGTTGAATCATTGCAATGGCAAAGGATTCCACTCCCCAAGAAAACACGCCAGTCTCGATCTAATATCAAAATAATGCTAACTGTTTTTTGCGATTTTGGCGGAACTGTGCATTTTGAATTCTTGCCTCAAAGTGAGAAAACCAGATTATTGTTCTCCCTTACCTTCCTAGTCACCAGACCTGGCTCCTTGAGACGCCGTTTTTAGACTATTGATGACATCAAAGCAAATTCGTCACAGTCTTTGAAGGCCATTTGAAATGAGGCTATCCAGGACTGCTTCGCGAAATGGAAACACCACTGGGAAAAGTCTGTGTATAAAATTAATAATAAAGTTTACAAAATAAGCCTCGTTAAATAGGAATCTTACAGTTGAAAACCAAAAAGTGAACTAATCTTTTATATAGCATATTAAGAGCTAATCTAAAAAATTAATTCCAGTACATAAAAAACTAACATTAAATTTGAAGAGGTAAATACTTATGTAGTATAAATAAGTTTTAAATAAAATAAAACACTTTTCATTGGTACATTATAATTATTTTCTAAGCACATAACTCGTTTACAGCAAACCACAAGACTTGTCTTGAAAATCATATGAACAATTGAATATTAAGAATTTAATTGCGAATAACAGGTTACATATAATATTTCTGAATAGGAGCGACAAGAGAAGAAATAGTCCATAAATGTTTTTTTTGAAGAAATCTCAAAATTTCTTTGACGTGTCGTGTAAAATGATATTCATTTATTTAGCTTTTTTTTAATTTCATATTAAAGGTTAGAGTTCAAGATCTATATGACAGTGGCAATACTGCATAGTTGAATTCCTATTCGGAATAAACGCATTATGTTATGCGTTATGAATGAAGTCAGTTCTCAAATAAATTTTACCTTTTTTCGCAAAAAGGACAAGTTAATAAAGTGCTACTATATTTATTTTAAGTAATACTATGAACAGATTCATAATGTAACATTATATGAGTATTACAGAAATATTTTGGTATGTTTCGTGACAATGGTGGCAGTAGATTGAAATGAACAATGTTCACAAAGCAACCTCCACTTTAAAAAGTCGTGTTTTAAAGAAAATGATTATAATTTAAAGTATTAATGAAGCAATTTCAAAATATTCTTTTCTCTGGGTTAATACTTTTTTTGTCTGTAGATATAGTTTGCTTAATAAAAATTCAAAGTGATAATTTTGTGGAAAAACGCTCGGACACATCGATTAGTATTTTTAGTGCGGATTTTTTGACATAATAAAATTGTATACAGGGTGTCTCAAGAAGAACATATACAGTCATCATAATTTTTTTTAATGGTCCCTGTATTTTATGTCATATTTTAATTATACGGCAAATTTAGTAAAAACACTTTTTCTATAACATACCATATCTCTAAAATCAACGGTTTTTGTAATAATGACGTTTGAAATGTGATAAATCGAAAAACATTGTTTAATCATAAAACATTATTTAGATAACGATTGCTTTATAATAAATGTTCAATGTTGTATCCGTTTACTTCAATACATTTTTGTAGTCGAAGGATGGTTTCCCGTTAAACGTTTTCAACTTCCTCTGCTGGAATAGTCATTTCCTGGCCCATTCTCTGCTTCAGATCATCAAGATTACTTTATTTTTATTCACATAAACTTTAGATTTCAAATAACCCCATAAGAAGAAATCTAAAGGGGTTAAATCCGGTGATTTTGGTGGCCACTGGTGGACAATAGGAACTCTGCATCCAATCCATTTATTAGGGAAGTCAAAAAATTGTCGAACTGCAATTGCAAAATGAGAGGGTGCCATGCCCTATCGTATTGGAGCCATATTTCATTACCAGGAATATCCGGATCTTGTGGATAAGTAGCGTTCTCCATTTAAATTTTCATATAAAACATAAGGTCCAAGAATTCGGTTTTAGGCAATACCTGCCCAAACATTTATTTTTTGACGATGCTATGTGTGACAGACTTGTATCCAACGAGGATTTTCAGTTGACCAGTACCTGCAGTTTTATCTGTCTACGTGTCCATTTAAAACAAAAATAGCTTCATCAGAAAAAATAATATTTCGAGTGAAATCTAAGATTTGATTATTCGTTTCTATTATCTGCTTACAAAACTACGTTCTTCGGTCGAAATTGTCTTCTAATAGTTGATGTATCCAATGAACCTTATAAGGATGATATTTATTTTTTCGGAGTATTTGCGACGTAGATCCCGATGACAAATTACAATTCGTGGAGATTGTCCTAACGGCTACATGGAGATTATTTACATCTTTTACTAAAACGTCTAGTTTAGAATTTTCTGATATTTCTGCTGGTCTTCCTTTAGGTAAATCTCTAATGTGGCTGTGCTCAGCAAATTTCAATTCAATTTTGCTGACACTAGAGGTCAGAGGAGAATTGGAGGTCGATCAGGATGAATTACATTAAATAAATTACATACTTCTTGTTGAGTACGCACTCTGTCTCCAAAACCAACCATCATAAGTACTTCTTTTTAACATCTACTGTTACTCTTTTCAAGGAACGTACTTATTTCTGAAACAGCTCATTTCATAAATATGTAAAAATGAAATCAAATTTCAATTGAAAATGAATTAATAAATAAAACACAAACACAAGTTTAGATATCAACCAAATTAATCTAACAACTTTAACAAAGTTTCTGTAAAAAAGTTAAAACTAATTATGAATTGCATTAAAAGTAATGAACAGGGTATGGAGAGAGATTTTGAATTTTATTTTTAAGCAAGCACTGAAATTTATGGACATCGGGAACGACTTTCTCTAAGTCTGTTTTTGTCAACGTATTCATTATATTCGAAATAATATTTTCACAGGCTGTGAACAATAAATTGAAATAGAATACCGAAATCAAGTGTTTCAAACTTATAAAAGAAAGCGTGTTTCTTTACTTAAACAACACAATTTTTATTTTGGGGGTACAAATTTAATTCGAAAGGCTTCCTCACTCAACTTTACATGCTTGCTTTTTAATAGTCAGTTGAGTTCCAAAATGTTCCAATTTTAAGGGTAAAAAACGGTTTATCTTGATTTCCGGAAAAACTACAAGTCTTATGGAAAAAAGTTAAATGGCAAAGTTGTAGGTAATAAAAAGATCTACAACTTTTGTATTTACACTTTTTTCACATAACCTCAAAATTTATGTGAAAAACTCAAATAACTAAGTTTTTGGTTTTTTATTTTTATCTTTTACAAAAAAATTTTTTTTTCACGAAATTTGGTGAAAACTTACCTATTTATGTCCCAAACACGCTGTAATTTTTTTGATTTGAAATATTTATTTTTTCACCTTATTTTTACTTAATATCGAAAAAGCACCCTAATTTTCAATCGAAAATTCTCACGTCAAAATATCTGCTTTTTTAAAAACGTCGGTGGGCTTTTTCTTCGTTGAAATATCTACTTTCTGATGGTTTAAAAAAAATATACATTACTATGGTAAGTTTTCTCAGAAAATGCAAAGAAACGAAAAAAACTAGAATCCGAAAATTGTTTTCTAATCATTATGTACACTTTTAAGCTATTTATTAAAATTTACACTTTAATTACTCGAAAAACGTAAGATTCCATGTTACATTGATAAACAAAAAAATTACAAATCCATAAAACTTTAAAATTGCAAAAAACTTGCGAAAATAGTTGTTCTAAATATTAAAGATAGGATTTAAAGGTGATTTTATCTAAAAAATGTGACTGTTGCAATTTTTTTCAGTAAAAAAGTTGATTTACTAAATTCTAATTACATTTATGTCATAGAAAGTCTCATAATATATAAATATACATGTAAATCGTACTATTGAATTTAGATACTTTATAATGATTCTACAACTTTCTCAAAATATTGTAGATGTCTTATTAAATATTAACTTTATTAACTTATTTGGTTGTTAATTATAACAGTATATTTCGACTTGTAATTTTTTTGTTTAAAATTTAATAAATAGCTCAAAATTGTACATAATGATTAGAAAAAAATTTTCGGATTTTCCAGTTTTTTTCGTTTCTTTGCATTTCCTGAGAAAACTTACCATAGTAATGTATATTATTTTTACACCATCAGAATGTAGAGATTTCAACGAAGAAAAAGCCCACCGACGTTTTTAAAAAAGCAGATATTTTGATGTGAGAATTTTCGATTGAAAATTAGGGTGCTTTTTCGATATTAAGTAAAAATAAGGTGAAAAAATAAATATTTCAAATCAAAAAAATTACAGCGCGTTTGGGACATAAATAGGTAAGTTTTCACCAAATTTCGTGAAAAAAATTTTTTTTGTAAAAGATAAAAATAAAAAAACAAAAACTTGGTTATTTGAATTTTTCACATAAATTATGAGGTTATGTGAAAAAAGTGTAAATACAAAAGTTGTAGATTTTTTTATTACCTACAACTTTGCTATTTAACTTTTTTCCATAAGACTTGTAGTTTTTCCGGAAATCAAGGGAAACCGTTTTTTACCCTTAAAAACTCACCCCCTTCCCCTTCCCGACCTCAGATCGCCCGTAAATTATTTTTCCTTTCATTTCTGTTATATTCTCTTTCTTTTCCAATGGGTTTCATCCTACTATATTTTTTTTTTGGTTTCAAAAATTATCGACCCTGGTCTATGAACAGTAGGTATATTTGAAAAAGATGTAATATCTCTTATAAAAACTGAAAATGAATTTGAAAAATTACTGTATACTGAATGAAAGTTACAAATCTACGCAGTTTTTAAAAATAAAATACAGGGTGGTCCAGATTTTAACAGACAAACTTCGGGAAAGTACTAAACAACAAAAATTAGCATCACTTTGCTCTATGAACATAGGTGCAGAAAGCCAGCGTTTATGAGATACAGGACGTTGAAATTAACAAAAATAAAACTAAAAATATCTGGAAAACCGCTTCATCAAATTTATCCAAATTTGGTACACTTTTTTTCAAATATTTCTCCTAGATCTGTATGCACACATTCCAAATTTAAAACACCTCTGGCGGAGAAACTAGGATATCTTTTCCTTATTTAAAGTCTTCTACGCCACTGAATTCATTGGTAATATGAATACATTTTTAACGGCCTGAAATATTCCGGATGAAAAAATATTCTTTTATTTTTTGTCGAAAAGTGAATGGTTTACGAGTTATGGGACATATTATCTAAGTAAAGGAAGCGTTGAAATAGGAAAAATAAAACGAATTTGGGTAGTCCAGATTTTAATAGATAAACTTCGGGAAAGTACTAAATAACAAAAATCAAAGTAAAACTTCTACGCCACTGAATCTCATAAACGGTGGCTTTCTGCGCCTATGTTCATAGAGAAAAGTGATGTTAATTTTTCTTGTTTAATACTTTCCCGATGTTTGTCTATTAAACTTTGGACCACCCAGTATGTTTGTATTCATAGGGGTAGAAGAAGCTTCAAATAAACTGTAATTTTACTCACATTCCCATTTTCGATATAGGAAGATTAACGTAGCTATGTCATATTTGATTTTAAGATGCCTTCTCTTCAAAGTAAGAATTTACTGATTTTGGGTGGTTTTAAAAAAAATCACATAGAATGAGTATGAAATCATAAGAGGAATCAGGCTTAGGTTAGGAGAACTGTTCACAGGAATTTTATTTGATTTGCAGGTTATAGAAATATAAACAATTACTTAAATGCAAAATAAAAAATTATTAAGATAAAAAAATTAAATCATATCTACTTCAAATATATTTAGAAAAAAAGAGTGAAAGTGCCGTTGACTAATTTAACTACTTTTGAACTAATTTTAACCTTCTAACAGGATCCATTCAATTGTGGTTGACATCAGCTCTTGCGGAATAAGGGTAAAACTTTGCGCAACAATCAACACAATTGTAACTATAAAATTATATCGCTTATAGTTCGCAATTAAGAACCACAACTTGGTGAGTCTTAAAGGAGTATAGACTGTATCTGACATCAGCAATCACCCAACTACTAACTGGATCTAGATTTGCATGAACACACAAACTAGATTTGCATGAATCTTTCCTCTAAGTAGCAAGGCCAACTTCACATATGATGCTCATCTCTAATTGCTCGGAGCGGTTCATCTGTTAATCGTCCTAATTCACACGAAAACGGCAGAAGGAAGTACGCCTGAAAATTTCATTGCGAATATACATTACTATGGGAAGTGGCAGGGGTACATGGGACCGTAGGGACAAAGAGGCTTATTCTGCCAAATTTGCCACTGGTGCTGTTATTTCTAATAATAATCTATATACGTCACACACATCTACTGTCTCTGAAAAAATTTAAGAATCAGTGAAATAGACCATTACACCAAAAGTATCAGTCAAGGGATATTTTTATGAAAATAATTTCGCCCGACCAAAATATCTCGCACTGAAAAATGCAGACAAATACAAAATACAAAAATCACTTATATCGCGCTGTTTAAAAAGTTGTTAACTTTTCGGAAATCTGTCTGTTATCGTCTTCTGAACTTTTTTTGACTTTTCGTTATAGTAATAAAAAATGAATATACCGGATGATTCAGTTTGATATTCGCGGCCCCGTATCTCTTTTATTCTAACAAATAGCTATAACAAACCCTATATATTTTTAAATTGCCGCTCAAACTCTATCAAATGACATTATTAGATCGTCTCCATGGTAACATATGTCAAAATTGCTATAGTCAACTGTTTTTGTTCAAATGGCGCACTATATATTTTTTTATCGATTCTGGAAGATATTTTTTTTCTGCGTTCAGCTATATAAGGAAATCTATAGTTTCATTAGAAATATTGCTAGAAAAACAAAAAAAAAAATGAACCCTGCTTTCAGTAGCTTTATTCGGAAAAATGATAGTCAGCTGCGGAAACAACTGAATTTTGACGTTTCTAAATAATTGACATTTTGTACCTACTTATTCTATCTATACTTATTATAACATGAATACTTACAGTAATCAAGAAATACTAGATGTGATTTTAATTTATGGAGAGCGCCGAAAGAACGCTAAAGCTGCCAGGTATTTATACCAACATCGTTTTCCTCAGAGACAACTTCCATCAGATAAAATTTTCGGAAAGTTAGAAAGGAATTTGGCGGCAGATGAAAGTTTTCAAAAGAAAAGAAGAGTTTTTAAACCCAGAAAGGCAAGAGATGAAGAACATTCGATGAAGATGTTAAATGGCCTGCTAGATCTCCGGATCTCTCTCCTATAGATTTCTTTCTTTGGCCTTACCTAAATGATATTGACGACCTTAAAAGCAGAATAAGAGCAGAATGTCGGAGATTAAATGAAGAAACACTAAAATGTGTTTGTAGAGAGTGATAAACTATTCTGTGTTTGGAAGCAAATGGAGGTCATTTTCAACATTTGAAATAAGTATTGTTTCAAATTGTTATATTATTATCGTATTAAAAAAATAAAATATGTTACTTTAAAAACACAGTAGCTTCTTTCCGTAGCTGGCTATCATTTTTCAGAATAAAGGTACGAAATGTAGGGTTCATTTTTTTTGCTGTTTTTCTAGCAATATTTCTAATGAAACTATAGACTTCCTTACATAGCTGAATGCAGAAAAAAAATATCTTCCAGAATCGATAAAAAAATATGTAGTGTGCCATTTGAACAAAAACAATTGACTATAGAAATTTTGACATATGTTACCATGGAGATGATCTAATAATGTCAATTGATAGAGTTTGAGTGGCGATTTAAAAATATATGGGGTTTGTTATAGCTATTTGTTTAAATAAAAGAGATACAGGGCCGCGAATACCAAACTGAATCACCCGGTATATAGATTTTCGAAACTTTAACAACTTTTTGAAATGCGCGATATAAAGTAATGTGTTTTTATATTTCGTATTTGTCTGCTTCTTTCAATGTGAGATTTTTTGGTTAGGCAAAATTATTTTTATAAAAATAACACTTGATTGATCCTTTTGGCGCAAGGGTTTATTTCACTAAATTTTAATTTTCATGACATATGGTAAAATACCCAAGAAATAAAGAAAAAACACCAGAAAATAGTAAGAAATTAGATAAAACAATAAATTTCAAACAGCAACAGAAATTACAATGTAATACACAAAAAAATAAAAATAATAATGAAAAATCATATACCTACACTTACATTAAATGAGCTAATACAGGGGTGTCTCATTTTAATCTCTAATAAGCGGATTACCCCCAATTATTGAAAAACCAGAACAGTAGTTGTAAGGTTTTAAGAGGGCGATAGTGATCTTGTTTTTGACCCAGAGGTCAAATTTAGAGGTCATCTGGAGGTCAACTTCAGAATTTCAATTAGAAACCCCATTTGCTTTATCCAAAAACGGAATGAGAAAGAAATTTTCAAAGATCTTGGGTCAGATTGATCCCTAGTGGCCCTTTGAAGGTCAAATAAGCTTTTCAATTGATATTTTATGGCCAGGGTTGATTAAATTTTATGCAAATTGCATACAAACTACTGCAGGTCATTATTTATGGTCTAAATATGACTCTGACCTTGAGCTCTGTGGTCAAATTTAGGCGTTATTTAAGAGTTAACTTTGGTTTTGGTTTTTCTATCCAAAGATGGGAAGAACGGAAAATAGCACGTTTAAATATGTATACATGGCCCTGCATTAGATGGAACCTTAGGGTCATTAATTTTTTACGCCGAAGCTCAAATGGCGGTTAATGGGGCATCCGTTGTTGAACGTGA
Organism: Anoplophora glabripennis; assembly: GCF_000390285.2. Taxonomy (NCBI): domain Eukaryota; kingdom Metazoa; phylum Arthropoda; class Insecta; order Coleoptera; family Cerambycidae; genus Anoplophora; species Anoplophora glabripennis. The sequence continues at coordinate 121,463 of NW_019416422.1, forward strand.
CATTTTCCGCTTTTACCATCTTTAGATAGAAAAACCAAATCCAAAGTTAACCCCTAAATTTGACACCAGGGCTGAAGGTCAGAGTCACAATTACACCAAAAATCATGACCACGGTAGTTTGTACGGAATTTGTAGCAAAAATTAATCAACCATTGCCATAAAATGTAAACATTTCAGTCGGAAAACTGATTTAACTTTGAAACCTTGGGATCAATCTGATCAAGATCGAGTATACATCTTTGAACATAAAATTTCCTTCTCTTTCCATTTCTATAATATACCCTGTAAAACAAATGTAATTTCTATATGAAATTTTGAGGTTGACCCCCAAATGACCCTTAAGTTTGAGCTCTGGGTCAAAATCAAGGTCATTATCGTACGTACGGCCCCTTTAAATCCTTACAATTTCTGCAAATGTAAAATAAAATATTAAGAAAGTTTATTTTAAAATAAAAATTCAAATAAAAAGATGACAGCGACAGATACAAAAAAGTTACCTATTTTGTATCTAAAATAAAAAGAGGATATCAATTAGATACTTTAATTCATAGGCGAAGAACAGCATACAAGTTCCATTCCACAACATAGGGCACAAGGTTGAATTTAATTTTTATAAAGATTTGGACATAAAATACGTCACTGAAAGACAAAACAAATTTTTGTGACGGTGACATAAAAACTGAAAATTTATAATAATGGAAAGAAATTTATAAAGATAGTTGTAAGATTTGTAAAAAAAGTATATAAGAAAAATAGTTGTAAAAATGATAGTTAGTAAGATATGAATGTGTTTATTGCGTAAAGCTGCAACAAAAATAACTGAACAGAATTAGAAGTGTTACATATCAGAAGAAAATTTGGAAAATGAGGAAGAAGGAACTATTATTAATTTAAAGACATTATTTGTATAACCCTATAATTTGTGATAAAAAGTATCCTGTAATAAGAATTTATAGAAAAGCCCCAGACATTTGTTATAAATCTATTTAAGAACTACCAGAAATGTCGGTCGAGTTTGAGTCAATTAAAGACGAACATCCCTCTAAATTAAAGACAAAAAAGTTAACTAAAGTGAACCAAATACAAACATAAAAATCAAACAATCTTTACCTGAATATCAAGCCAAGGGAGGTGAAAGCAAAGTGAAAATAAACCTGTTAGGAAGTTTACTAAAAAAAAATCTGAAAACGTACTATCTCCCATGTTTAGTTATCAAAGATCAGACCGAAATCGGCAATCTACATTACATCAATACGAAGATTTGGTCGTCGTCTTCCCAACATTGGGAAATATCAGAAGAGATACCAGGTGACGCAAACAAATACCAGGCGAAATCGAAATGCAGAGAAGCTCAAAGAAAATTGGAAGTAAAGAAAAGAAACTCAAACTAAAAACTAGTAACAATGAGTTATATAAGAATTAATATTAGCAAATTAATGCAGCTTTTAACTATAGGTTAGGAAAAATCGTTCTGCAATAACTAAAGAAATAATCAAAAAATAAAATAAAAAAGTAATAATATAAAATAAATTGAAAAAGTGAAGTTAAATTCAACGATAGTATAAAGTTTTTGTCTGTGGAAGAATTCGCTTTTAAGCAAGGAGTTTAAGAGAATAAGCAAAAACAAAGACATTATAAGTTAATTATAATCATCCTGTATTTTCCAAAACAATATATTCAACATTGTAATAAATATTTTAGGAGAAATATAGACATAAATTTTTTTCTTATTTTAATAAATAGCCGAGAGATATCTCATCTTTTTGTATATACTTTATGTACTTTTAATATAAAGATACCTACTTACGAGAAGATTATGTTTTATTATTTCACTCTGATATTAATACCTTCCACTTTCATATTTATTTTATATACAAAACATCTTTCCCAAATCAGAAATCCTTTTCGCTACTAAATTTGTAAGCTTTTACATTATTTCACTTTTTTAAATAAAACCTTAAACATCAAATTTATTTTCCGTTAACAAAGTTTTGTGTCTTAAGATGTATTACTTAGGTATTTTCATCTTCAATATAAGTAGGTCAACCATTATGTAATAATGTTATATTGATACGTATTATTTTCCAGTGGTTTGAATATGTGTACAGATTCTTGATTTTTACTCAAGTTCTAGAAATAACTTACTAACTAATGATATACACATATACGTCATGAACAACATTCACCAATGTTTATAATTAGGACTGCGAAAATATGTCAGTGGTATTAGGTAAACATGGCCGACATTCTGAGCTTAGGGGACGGTTTTTGGGACAGTCTGCTTGCGTTCATCGTCGACAGAAAACATGAGCGTAGGCCGTGGCTTCACAGAAAGCGAGTAAAGCGTTTCGGGCGAGTTTGTATTCTGTCATGTAAAATTACTAATCACAATTTTAACAAAAATTTAGAATACTCTTGTTTATCTCTCTGATGCTCTGTGACCAATTTGTAATTGCCTAAAATAGAGAAAAACTAAATATAGAAGTTGCAGAAGTCGGAATCGCCTTTTAACGCTTTACTCGCTTTTTGTGACTCCACGGGCTACTGTCAACAATAAAATATCGTAATCGTCAATACGGTCACTCCTTACAGTGTTATACTCTGTTTGGAAATGAAAGAGAGTAATAAAACCCCCAGATAAGAACCGGCCATGGGCGTGCTAATATTTCGTTTCAGGTAATTATCGGGTAACAATAATGCTAACAGGTAATGGGTGTACATTAGTATATTTTACTGGATACATCATAGGGCAGGAGCCAGTGTATTGTGACAGATCAATCCAGTCTTAGAACTGAAAATACGAAGACGTGCTAGTGCAGTAGAGTAAAATTCGACTTGTGTTTAGTGACTAAAGTACACTCATTTTATTTTAAAAAAGAAATACCAACGCTAAACAAAATTTTAAGTGAACTTTCAGAGGACAACGATTTGCCAAAAATCAGTAGAAGCAAATTATGGGCCGTCTTACGAGAGTTGAATTTTTGCTGAGAAAAGCAGAACAGAAAGTCAGTTCTTATCGATAAAGATGAAATTATTTGTTGGCGAAGATCCTACTTAAGATCAATTAGAAAATTCCGTGACGAAGGGAGGAATATTTATTATCCAGACGAAACTTGGGTCAACGAGGGGTATACTATAACAAAAGTATGGCAAGATAAAAATGTAAAAAGTTTTCGACAAGCATTTTTAGTTGGACTTTCAACAGGGTTCAAGGCACCTTCAGGGAAAGGGCGAAGATTAATAGTGACAGAGGTAGTGCCAGTGGTTTTGTAGATGGCGGTTTACTTTTATTCGAATCTAAAAATACAGGTGACTATCACGAAGACATGAACGCAGATGTTTTCGAAGAGTATTTTACATAGATGTTGGATCTTATTTCTCCGGGGTCTGTAATTATTTTTCGCATCTCCGTTCTTCTATGATTCATGTTGGTAGGTCTCACTTATACATGACGCGCGCACAGGTTTAAAGGAAAAAAAGTGTTTCGTAACAGTCCGTTACTACTTATTGATAGCCATCAAGTTCATTTTGTGACCGAACCAATCGCGCTGTGGGTAAAAAAAAAAAGAGTGGCGGGTGGGCCCCATCATAGAAGAACTACGATGCTCAAATAATTGAGATTGATCTTCCTTACAGGTAAGTCGATCGAATCTTACAATTATTTTTCGGTAGATGTTTAGAGTAAACAATTAGCGCGATTAGTGCAGTCAAAAAAGTCTCTAAATTATGCGCTATTTTATAGTTTTATGATAAAAGTTTCTCAAGTAAAATAAGAAGTACTTATATTTTATCAAATTATGATAATCAGAAGAATTAGTGGCTTCTTCTGCTTACTGTTTTTATATTTGATCTAAATTAGTTTTTAAAACAAACTTTTTTTTTTCGGTTTTCCTTTATTATTGACCATAATATTGACCTTATTATGTATCATACATTATATATTACATATTATATACCAAATACTGTATACCATACACCATATACCACATTCTATATAATATCATATACCATATACAATATATACGTACATACATATGTACACACATATTTTGTTATGCCTAGGTCAACATTTTCGTTTCGAAGAAAAACATTTCTTTTGAATCAAATATGGTGAAAAAGGAACTTTTGACACTTGTTAATATGTTAACTTGTTATTATTAATTAGTCTGGGCGCAGGTAAAAGGAGATGTAGCGCGAAATAATACGACGTTTAAATTAAGTGACGTGAAAGTTTTGTTAAAAAATTCCTTGGAACGAGTAACTGCAGATAACTGGCAAAGATGTATACATACATCATGTACAAAAAGAAGACGAGAAAATGTGGGAACTCGATAATTTAATTGACGTTACTGTGGAACCTATCGTTATCAATCTAGGAGACGAAGATAATTCATCAGAATATTCAGAGGATGAATTTTAATATACCTACTTTTTTATTTTCTTTATTGTACATTTATACAACACTACATTTACTCACCATAATTTGAATTTTCAAAATACATATATTTTTGTGTGGAATAAAAGTCTATTCATTAAATTTAAATAAATATTTTGATAATAATATTGAATAATTTTATTTGAATTACTAAAAACCCTCTTAACCCGGTTATGATGCTTAAAGTAGCCTCATGTTTTGAAATGCTGTTTTTATATTGTTTACTTATAAGAGAAATGGACCGAGAAATTGAAGCGGCATAGACAAAGACGGATTGTCGGGGATTAAATTTTAGCTACCTGCTACAATTTAGTACAGTCCGATCGCACAAAGTTTTGTTAAAAGTAGACCTCATCTATACGGAAAATACATAATATAAAAATATTGAATATAAACACCAGTACTACATTTATTTACGATTTGCATACATAATGAGCTTTTATTACTCTCTTTCATTTCTAAACAGACTAAAGGCTAGCACTTTCAGCCGGCGATGGACGCCAGCAAAATCTTTAAAAACCGTTCCTTGAATGTAAATAGCAAACATACGATCTTGTCATCTTTCAATAAGGTTGGTGTTAAGATGTCAGGACATTTGAAGCCCGTGTGGGTACCATGTCGCAGATAAACCTTATTTTGACCCTTGTTAGGCATATTTAGAACACTTGTCATGTCATGAAACATATTTTGTCCAGCTGTATTCTCCCTCAGTGGCGGGTAGTTGCCTTCAAATAGGGTCCAGGATCTTGTTAATCTTGTTGCCTTATTCCACTCTGGTACACCCTCGGCATGGCACGGGTTGCTGGAGGCTTTCATCTGAAAGTTGCTTCGTGTATTGTTACTCTGACGTCGTTTAAGTGCACAGTCGTGAAAATATTTAAAATGATAGATGAAGCACAAAATGGCGATTGCCTAGCACCAATATACTCACTGGAACGGACGCATATTGTTATGTATATGAGGCCAATTTTTAAGATATGCAACCCGCTGTTGAGAGGGCTTTCCATCTCTCTCGCACTCATTGCCTCATAAACAATTACTGTAATGAAGAGGGAAACAAATCCCTCCTACTTATGGCTTCTCTTTCTGTGCCCCTGACACAAACTCACTATATGTGTGTATAAGTTCATAAGTAGTCCTTTTATGAGTACCTACCTATGAATTTTGGGCAACTTCTAGGAGCTGGTGTTAGATCGCCTGTAAGAACCAATTTGGGCAGCTTCTAGGAGCCTACAGATCTACAGATATCGCGGTCACAATATTGCTGTGCACGAATTAAACACCGTTATAGAAAAAGTTCTATTTAACTGAAGTTCGGTTTCAAGAGTTTGAGGATATGGCTATGGAGTCTCTCTGTTGAGTGGTAATAAGCTACCAACATCATCGCAATATGGTATTTTTTCTAATTTCTAATGAATATCTTACAAACGATTATGTATTAGTTTTAGGGAAGTAACGTTGAATTTATTACAAAAAATTGAGGTTTCCGTGTTAAAGAAATGTAGATATTTAATTTATTTAAATTTTAAGTTTGGATCGCCTTTGTCCTACTCTGGACATTGTTTAATAAATATTTATTATTAGTCCAGACGGTATCTGTTTCAAAAAGCCATATTTGGGTGAATCGTATATCCATGGAGATTTTTGGCTTTTTGGCTTTCAAATATCACTAGAAATTAAAATTTTTCTATGCGCATAAAAAAAACGTGGGCTTAACTTTTGGCGGCACAATATGTTAAAAAAATTCGAAAAATGTCATATTTTCTTCCTATTTAATTATGTATCTTTTCAAGAGTTGATTTTAGGCGAAAATGGAAGAGGAAAAAAATTTTTGCAATTAAATTTTTTACAATATATGTCTAGTTACAAATCGAATGAATCATGTTTAATATGGTAAAAATCGAAAAAATCGCAAAAATGGGGTTTAAAAACAATACTTTTTAGGGATTTTTTTTGGGGTATTTAAATTGGGTATAGGACCTTTATATTTGGCTTAAAAAAACTTCATGTTATGTACAATTATCACACCAAATTTCATCAGAATCGGTTATATAGATTTTGCATAATAATTTTGCAATCTAGATTTTGAAAAAAAAATGCAAATGTTTAAATTTTTGCACAGCAAAAATCAGGGCCCTTAGATTTAAATAATCACATAAATTTAATCACATATAGAAGAGCTCTCAAGCTTTCAAACTTTTTTTGAAAAATCCGAATCCGTCAATTAGGATAGCTCTGGCGCTTGTTTAAACATTGATCGAATTTTTGTACTTATAAACAATTAGAACTTTGTGAATATTCAATCAAATCAATTTTTTTAAAGCAGGTGTTAAAAGTTCTTGGAAAGACGCTTCTTTAAAAAAACAGAACGATTGATCAATTAGTTACGTAACTATAGCCGTCATTTACACTAAATGTACTGGGACATCCGGGCTAATTTTTCGAAAAATACCTTTGGTATTCCGAGTACTTACCAGGTCTAAGATTACAATACTTTTCTTCATTGGCAACCTACTTTAAAACGTGTTTAAAGTTATTATGTAATTGAAATTCAATAAAATCGTACGGGTGGTGGGGGAAGCAGAGAGCGCGGCCGCTTCAGCCTGCTCGAAATTGAATCGGCTATAACTACGTAACTAATTGATCAATCGTTCTGTTTTTTTTTTAAACAAGCGTCTATCCAAGAACTTTTAAAACCTGCTTTAAAAAATTTGATTTGATTGAATATTCACAAAGTTCTAATTGTTTATAAGTACAAAAATTCGATCAATGTTTAAACAAGCGCCAGAGCTCTCCTAATTCACGGATTCGAATTTTTCAAAAAAAGTTTGAAAGCTTGAGAGCTCTTCTATATGTGACTAAATATTCAAGTATCTAAGGGCCTTGATTTTTGCTGTGCAAATTTTCAATATGGTGTGATAATTATACATAACATGAAGTTTTTTTGAGCCAAGTATAAAGGTCCTATACCCAATTTAAATACCCCAAAAAAAATCCCTAAAAAGTATTGTTTTTAACCCCATTTTTGCGATTTTTCCGATTTTTACCATAATAAACATGATTCATTCGATTTGTAACTAGACATAGTTTGTAAAAAATTTAATTGCAAACATTTTTTTCCTCTTCCATTTTCGCCTAAAATCAACTCTTGAAAAGATACATAATTAAATAGGAAGAAAAATATGACATTTCTCGAATTTTTTTAATATATTGTGCCGCCAAAAGTTAAGCCCACTTTTTTTTATGCGCATAGAAAAATTTTCATTTCTAGTGATATTTGAAAGCCAAAAATCCAAAAATCTCCGTGGATATACGATTCACCCAAACCAAAACAGATACTGCCTAGTCTATATTCGATATTTGCCTAAAGCCCTATCCAGATAAAAGATGTTGATTCATACGAAGTAAATATCCAGAGTTCTGTAATTACTATTTTTTTGTAAAAAGCAAATGTATAATTGGTGTATAAAAATATAATATCTGTAAAATATGCCTAAAGGAACGTTACTTAAAGTGACCCTAAAATTTTATGTATCAAAAAATGGATACATATTGATGGCCTTCCCCGTATAAAACAGATTTTTAATTAGTACGCTACTCGACGGTAGAGTGGATTTAAAATTAAATTTAAGCTTTTCCGCCTCTCTTTTCAAGCGTAAATGATTTAGTGTACCATATTTATAAAATTCCATCAGGTGTACTCTAAAATGCTGTTATTTTTCGCCATCCATAAATCCTCTATCCTCATAACAATAGAGCTATTAAGATGTATATTAAATTTGAAATTTCAAATCAGTCATTTACTTAAAGCACCGTACTCCAGGGACTTTCTCCGAGATATTTTTAAAGCTATTCGGACAGAAATTACCATAATCTTTTCACTGGAAACGTCAATACTAGCAAGATAACACAATTTTCCTAAAAACATTTTAAAAATCTACATCGGCGTGGTATTGTCTTAAGGCGAGCATTAACAATTTCAGTCATGAATTATGCAAAGCCAGTCTTATGAAAAGTGTTCGGCGGTCCCCATAGATCGCAGTCAACTTTTTACTATCCATATAGACGCTTTTACTGCATTCACAGTGAGATCAAAATAGCTTGGCTTATTTTCAAACTCGTGAAACTCGAACGTTCTGAAGTCTTCCTCTGCCAAATTTCATCTAATTGATTTTTTACTCGTTCTGTAAATGCGGGTTACTTTTTTTTTATCTAAATTGCAGCAATTATTACGGTTCTTGCCGTTTTGTACTAATGAAATTACTGGTGCGCCAATTTAAGTAAAATTAAGAAGGAATAGGAATTGCCTGCTTTAAATCTATTAAAATGCTTCTCGCTAGCTCAATTAGCTGATAATTTTTGCAAGTTTGGCATACGTTTCTTCATGAAATGTTGATAAATTAATAGACTGAGAATTAGTAAAAACAATTGTAATAAGGCAACGATAATAAAGAATTTACGGAAAAAAGAGTTAAAAATGGAATATCTTCAACATTAATTAAAGTATTAGTAGTCAATGGTGAGAATTAATGTCTAATTTCAAAGAAAACACACATTTTACATGTCGACGTTTCGTCACCTGTATTGTGATATCCTGTGGACATACAATAAAGTTCACATAATAAGTGCAGTATACTAGTAATTCATATTACGATTTAAAGTAGGTTAAACAGATAGGACCAAAAAATAAAATAAAATAATTGAAAAAGCGGGAAACGCCAATCCAGAACAAAAATTACATACATAATTAAGCACAGAAAACCACAACTAATAAAATTACAAGTTTAGGCATTGAATAGACTAAAATAATACATGTGAATACGAAATACAGTAACAAGAAGACAGATTAATTCAAATTGGTAACAAAAACATAATAAAAGTTACTTATTTTGTGTACAAAAGGATATTCATTCAACATACAGTAAAACAACATACCTATAAACACACAACTTTTCGTTTTTATAAATTCCAAAGTTTCTCAACTTAGCATATAATAAATAAATAAATAAATAAAGATGAGATTTAAAAAAGGAATCGAAATAAGAGCAGTTGTATATCAAAAGAAAGCTTGAGAAGATTAAGAAATATTTTTAGAATTTAAGACAATTTCATCCATGTAATATGGAATTCTCTAGAGAATTTTTGAAAAGTACTTTATATTCATTTGTTTACTATTAAGCCATAGGACAAACATAGCTCTGAAACAAAAAGAAAACAGGCAACTTGATAAAATTGTAAAATTTATAAAAGTTTAAGTAAAGTGAGGATAAGAGTGAAGTGAAATATGGGATAAAACAAAATCCAAGTATACTAAAATACGGTAACAAAATCAGCCAGTTTTAGTTGGAAACATATAGAGATCCAGAAGAAACAAGAGAATAAAAAAAACAAAAAAATCCAGAATATTATCTATAGCAACATTTAAAATAAAGCTGAAGTCTTGCAAGCCACAATACACCTTCAAGTAATTGTGGTAGAGGGTAAATCTCGGGAAAAGAGATAACTAAGAAGTTAAGAAGGGGATAAATAAAAGTTCTAGAGGCTTGCAACAGTGGATTGGGTAAGAATTAAAGAAACCAATAAATTTTTAACTTTAACTTCTTATGTTTGCAAGATTAAAATACGATCTGCTTATAGTTTCTATGTCTGATCTTTTATGTACAGTTTGATTTTCTTTTCTATTTAATTTCATTTCATCTAATAATCGCTTTTTAATATTATTATTTATAATTAAAGTTAATTCTTTTCACCAAAGGAAAATTAGGGAAATTATAGAATGTAAAGAATATTTTATAACTACTGGGTTTATGATACGTATATAATTCTGTTTTTAAGGTCGATGAATTTTCTGATACTAAGGTCGCACAAAACCCGAATGGCAAAGGGAGGACCCTTTGCTTTTAATTTGTCTTTATTAAATAATCATTTTGCAACAGTGGGGTCAGGTTTATTAGTGAATAATTTTATTTGACCAGTCTTTGTGGCGAATACATGAAAGGGGAAATTCTGGCTCATTTTTATGTGATGTATACTGGGTGTCAGATTAATCATCATTATAGGTGACTGATTGAACCCAAACAAATATAAAGTAAGTAAATTAGAGTCCTGTTTAATTCATTATAAACATTTATTTTCCTCTCGTACTATTCTCGACTATTATGCCATCATCAGGGAAAAAGAAACTACAGTATATAAAAAAACAAACTTCATTATATACCTACACAAACAGTAAAAAGATATTTTCAAATTATGTATGAAACAAACAGAGATAATCAACTACATTCATACATTGAAATAAATACAATAAGAAATTAAAATAAAATAAGTATTTTATAACATGTGACTTGTTAAAAAAGTTTTAAACTTATAATTCTTTATAAACAATAATAATGGTTTGCAAAGTACAAATCATGGTGATAACAGGGATAGTTATAAACATTATTTAATAATGTAGCGATATTTGCTATTTCAAATCATTTTATTATTAAAAAATAATGTTTCTTAATGCTTATGAATTGGAAAATACTTGACGGTCGTAGATGATTAATTGGTTCGAGTGTGCTCTCAGTTTTTAAATTTCCTTATCTTCTCGTCTTGTATTTGGTTTTACGCCATATGAAAATCTTAATAACTGATACTCAGTAACACTGATTATCTTGATATGTTATTTATTAACTATAATTATATACATATATAATTAAATATAATTATATTTGTAATTGCATATATGATATGCAATAACAGCCATTTAGCATGAAGATTCAGGTTTTGTAATTATTTACGTTTTACATTATAAATTATTTGTATTTATCTCTCTTATCTGTTAAAAATATGATAACCTTTCCATTTGTTAATGTTTATGAACAACCTTGCAATTTAATTATAATATAAATAATTTATAATGTAAAACGTAAATAATCACAAAACCCGAATCTTCATGCTAAAGCTGTAATTGCATATTTGAAAATAACTTTTCTTTATAACATTCTTCTGTATTGTCCAAAAAAAGGTACTTTACTCTTAAGCAAAATTCATAATTTTTGATATGCCCCGTACATGACTGGGAAATTTTGATAACTGAAGATTGAATTTTAGATTTTAGACCATGCAGAACTTTTTATGGAGAATAACTTTTTTTCATAAAACCAATACCTAATAAAAAAGTTTTCCATATGGTTCCAACTTAAGTAAACACACTGTATAAATAAGAATGTTTAATGAATCAGTAAAAATATGGCTAGAGCCACCATCGATCCTGGAGAAGTCTTTATAGGGAACTAGGTTTAAGATAACAGTACATAATTATCGAAAAAATTTCATGGTGGCCCAATATCCCACTTCATTCGATTAGCCAAAATACAGATGACAAAATACAAACATTTCCTTCAAGTTACGTTCTTACTGAAATCCAGGAGAAAAGCCACAATTATCCAATGTAACAAAACTGCAGGTTAGGGACTTAATGCCTATATTATGGGGAATGTGGTTTGGTGGCCCCAGTAATGAATAATCTCGGTTGGTTTGATTGTTGGTTGGTATTTTAATTTGGAGTAGGTTTGGCATCCCTTAGATTATATTCATTTTCTACATCCCTTGCGTAGATATCGTCGCATAGAAAATAGTTTCATCGAGAACAGATCGGGCAATATATCCATTTTTCGTTAATTTCATTCAATAGATGCAGGTTTTTCTCTTATTTAGAAATACCAAATTATCATGTTTTGTAATCTACTTCTGCAGTGTTGGTATTAATGTCTGTATTGAAAAGGTACTTTTTTACCAAGCATTTGGAATCATATAAATATTACGTTCCCCAATTGTAACTGGTTGCTTCGGGTAGTCGTCGTCTTCTATTTTAAATTTGTCAATTTTCAGAGACACCAGAAAACATTATATTCTGGAATGAACAGTTTTAATTGTTGCAATTTTTCTACGATAAATTTTGTGTTGGTTCCACTGGGACTAAAACGTCGAAGATCTAGAATTACATTCGTATTTGAAGAAATCCGGAAATTCTCGGAGGGATAGTTAATTAAAAATTATTTTTGCTTCGTAATTAGAGTGAATTGCTACCGTGTAACTTGACCACAAGTTCCATTCAAAAAAACGATCACAAAGCAATCTAACCAGCAATCCATATGTTTTAACCAGAATTCTATTGCACAATTGAATAGAATACATGTTCAAACTTACAACGATAGAAGTTTTGATTAGTCTATCCTCAATGATAAGGAATATATGGCTATTAGAACATGTCATAAGTGTAATGTTTCGGTTGAATAAATGCCAGATAAATTGTGCTGCTACTATTAGAAAACAGTATCAAATCAACGTCAATGACCAAAAGTAGGAAATTAAAAAAAATACAACTTCGTATTTACAACATGTTTTTAGATGGAAAGATTTTCAAACTCCTTAAACTAATTTATAAACATGCAGGCGTGGTTTAACTTCTGTTTTTCTTGGGCCTTAAATAAAGATAAAATATTTCTTATTACGCTTTTGATTACTAAGCTTTAATTCGCATTAATATAAAGCATATTCTTCATCTGTATAACAAATGAGTAGTCTTTAGGCCCTGTTACTGCCTGCGAAATGATATATTGGTCTTCCTTTTTCTCCCCCATAGCCTTCAGATTTTCAAGCTAACCAGTGGTTACAATAAAATATAGGATTATCTTGAAATTATTAATTTTTCAATTATAAAACGCATTAAAATATTGCCTTAACGAATCTTTCTCTGCATCGAATTTATGGGAATAGTTACCTTGTTTTTTCTTGCAGCAGAAAAATCAGTAGAATAGAAAGAAAACAAATTTATATCGTATTATTTCTTTAAATAATTTAAATTTTCTTTTAATAGCAAAATGTGTAGCTTATTTCGTTGTCTGAATGAAATATTTCCTCTATGTGTGTTACTCTATGTACTAAATTAATAAAACTATAATATGGTGTATTCTAAAGTTGGTTAATGAATAATAATAATATATATAATATAATAGTAATAAACGTAATTACCAGGAAAATTATTAGATTTATATAAAAAAATAATTTGATGTATTTATATTTTTAGCGATAATTACCTATATATAGTATTTCGTCATTTATCTCGGTGCATTCTAACAATTTGCAGCAAGGATATATTTTTAGAAAGGCTTTTGTATTCTATCGAATTAATATTAATCAATAAATCAATTTTGAAATTGCTTGAAAGGAAAAAAAATGGGAACGATAATTTCAGTCTCTGACCCTGTAGGTACGCCGCTGTATATAGGTAACAAACCTATCTGAAGTCTATAGACAAAAAAAATTAAAGCTACATGCCAAATTCGAAATAACTGTATGTGATATTTGTAATAAAAAGAAACAATTTTCTTACTGAATTTTTAACAACCTGTTCTGTTAACTAGAAAGAAAAAATATTCAACAGCTAAATAGAAAATAAAGAAAATAAATTTTATGACAAAAACTTAGAATTATTCTTAAGTAAAAGACGATGATTTATTCAGTGATCTTTTTTTATCACAAATTGAATGAAAATTGACTGTGGAACTTTTTTCAATGAAATATTGTCTTAACGTCTACTCCCAACAATAAATAAAGCTTTTTAAGATAAGAAGGTTAGTTACGTCAGCTTGCCGAAAGAAACGTAAATTTATTTTCAAGCTGTTACTTTCATCAAGACGAGTTTCAGATATACTCAGAAAGGAAGGTCGCAGAGAGAAAATTATTTTTATGTATTATCGGAATAAATCAGTGAAACAGAGAATTCAGTCGACTAAAATAAAATTTAAAAAAGAAGTATCCAAATAAGTGTAGAAGCTGACGAAAATAAAATTATTTTTATAGTTCCGAGCAAAATACATCTCTTTAACAAATTAGGAAAATTACCAGTGATGTTTTTTTATATATTTTAATTTCAGTCATTTGATTTATGTATTTTGTTCAATTATATGTGTAGGTATTGTGGTGGTGGTACAGCTGATTTTAATTGATACAAAAACAAGAGCAAAAAATTTTAGGGTGTACCATTTGAAAAATGACAATACGAGCACCTATTAAAAAAATTACTTATACATAGAGTAGTATGTATAATATTACTCTTCAACTTATTTTATTCTTATAAAATGGAGAACTCATAATCACATGCTATGTTAACTAAGTACTCATAGATTTTTTGGTATATTTGCGGACCTGTAATCTATGTTATGTAACCTATGTTAGGTTTGACGTTCGCAGCTTCATCAGGAATTGTCTTATGTGTATAATTTAGTTGGTCAGGTTATGTCAACATCCAAAGATCCATACATTCAAAGGTCCATCTATCCCTGTTCATTCACAAAATCAACCATTTTGGATCCGCCATGTTGAATTTGCAATTCTGAGTTCATATTCGTGATGAGCAACCTCCAAGACCTCCCAAGATCCAATTCGGGATTAATCAGTTGATTTTTAGAAAATCTCGTCTGCCATATTGGATCTGCCATGTTGAATTTTGCAATACTGAATTTTTCATGAAATGAATATATTTCTTTCAAACCTCGATTTTTGGCCGATTTTTTTGAGGTTAGAAAAAAATGAGGTAAACTAAAACCGCTGTATCTTTTCCATTGCTTCACAAGCAATATTCGTATGAACTAAGACGAAAAATTCTAGTAAAATTGAATGAAATGTCATCTTGACAATTCCCAAATCTGGATTTCTGGCAAATTTTAATACTGGTGTTACTGAGATGCGATCAAAACAACTGTCAAATTTTTAATCTGAGTGTCAGTTTTGTTTTTAAATGCACTACTCAACTATAGTCTAAAATTAATACTCTAATACACATAAAATATTGCAACGATTGTCTGTGATAGATTGAGACTATGAAGACATTTATACCATCATTGCATCTCTTTTTAGCGCGTTTAATAGTGAATACACGTCCGCAACGACTGTCTTTGATATTAGGACACACGCGTGACGTAATGGCAATCTTAAAACGGTTCTATTATATGCTGTATGATTTCTAAAGGTGGATTTGGATTCAGCGAGTCCAAATACATATAGCTACGCTAAGAAATGTGAAAAATATTTTTTTTGTTGCTTTTTCTCATACTTTTTCGTCAATTTTTTTTACTATTTTTGAAATATTTTTGGAGGTTAGAAAAAAATGTGACGTGTTAGCGCAATTCTGACAGTGGATTCGAATTTAGCTCGTCAAAATACCTACTATAGAATATAGTACACAGGGATGGCCAGAAGTACGGAATAAAATTCATATCTTTTGAATGAGTTATTTTTTTTAAAACGCCGAAACATGTTAACTGATTTTGATTTTTTCCCATCTTTCGGTTATACAATAATTAATTTTTCTTCAACCCCCTAACCCCCAGCTACCCCTACTTTTTTTTCAAATGGAAACATAAGGCATGAAAAGCTTATAGAAAACCGAATCCAGCCATACCAACTACAAGTTTTATTTTTTCAATAACAAGTTTTTTTTTCATTTAGAAATTGAAACAACGAGATAATTTACAAAAATAAACTCTATGTCGCAAATACTGAAAATGTCCTCCATTCACTATTTGGCATTCTCCAAGACGATAGTAAAAGCTGTCCATAGCATTCTGAATGACTTCAGCTGGTAAATTATGCATCTCCGCCCTAATCTTGTTCTTTAAATTCTCAATATTATCCGGTCTGTCCTGGTAGACTCTTTCTTTCAAATATCCCCAAAGAAAATAATCCAGGGGTGTTAAGTCGGGGGATCTTGGCGGCCATTCAACTGTACCCCGTCTACCAATCCAGCGATTTGGAAACATTTCATCTAAGTATCTTCGAACATCAATACCAAAATGTGGGGGAGCGCCATCTTGTTGGAACCAAATTCTTTCATTCGGTATATCTGGATCAATTTCATGAGGGAAAATCACAGCTAGAGCAGGTATCAGGTCAAATGTTAGGAAATCCAGGTAGCGTGCGGCAGTAAGATTTTCTTCAAAAAAGAATGGGCCCAAGATTCTGTTGTTGATGATACCTGCCCATACATTAACTTTTTGTGGATGCTGCGTATGCGATTCGCATGTCCAGTGTGGATTTTCCTGGGACCAAAAGCGATAGTTGTGCCTGTTAACCACTCCATTTAAATAAAACGTAGCTTCATCCGAAAAAAGTACGTCTCGTTGAAAACCATTATTGTCGTCACACCGTCTCATCATTTCCTCACAAAATTGTAATCGCCTATCATAATCGTCTTCCAAAAGCTCTTGGACAAGACATACCTTATAGGGGTGGTATTTCTCTTGTTTCAGAAACATTCGAATTGCAGTTCGAGAAGCATCGTGATTGCGGGCCAATGAAACAGTTGAAGTATGAGGATTTTCAACAAGTTCTAATGCAATGTCTAATTTCTTTTCTTCATTCAAAGCACGTGCCCGTCCAGTTTTGGGCAAAGTCTGTACTGTACCGTGTTCCTCAAATTTGTGAAATATTTTACTAACTGTCCCTTGCGAGATTTGGTTTTCGGGATATTTCGCATTAAATAAATCGCGCACTTCAGCCTGACTTCTTATTTTGTCTCCACATCCAAGCAATATCAAGATTTCGATGCGTTGCCTTTCCGACAATACCATTGCAATTCAGTAAATAACTTGATTTTGACACAATAGTAACGTTTCGAACTCCAATTTACAACTAAAGCGAAAAATTAACCAGAAAGCCTGGCAAGTAAGTGGTGCCAAAAAAACGCAACATAAAAAATATATCTTTTTTGCGTTAGCAGTGATAGGTACAGTTTCAAATTCTTTATTTTATTCTGTGCAAATTCATGGAGGATAACACTGAAGATAATTAAATTTTATTTCACTTGTTAAGTAGGTGTTTTATACAACCCTAAAAACCTTGCTATTGAAAAAATAAAACTTGTTTATTTGGTATGGCTGGATTCGGTTTTCTATAAGCTTTTCAACGAGCCCCCTCATGCCTTATGTTTCCATTTGAAAAAAAAGTAGGGGTAGCTGGGGGTTAGGGGGTTGAAGAAAAATTAATTATTATATATCCGAAAGATGGGAAAAAATCAAAATCAGTTAACGTGTTTCGGCGTTTTTAAAAAAATTTACTCATTCAAAAGATATGAATTTTATTCCGTACTTCTGGCCATCCCTGTATATAGTTTGGTCAAAACCATATTCCATTTTTTTTGTATGACTGTCTTAGCTTATCGTCTTTGCAGTGTAGAAATTCATTGCTTAAAGTATCTAAATACGGTTGCTATGGTGACTGACAGTCATGCTCAAGTAAATGTCACTAATCATATAATATAACTGATTCCTATTCAGCATATTATAATTATATTATGTCATGCTTTATAATGAATTTTTACATGCCATTAAACCTGGAACACAATATATAAATTTAATTTTGATTATTTTTAGGAGCGAATAAAAAATGGCAACTGAGCTGTTGGTTAGTTAATAGTTTTGCTGTTTCATGGAAGTACTTCGGATATTGCGCATTTTAGCATTAAAGCTAGAGAAAACAAATATGATCTCATAAGGAACCTCTCTAAAAAATGAAAACAAACTTGGTTGTAATGCTTCCATCCATCTAAATTCCAAAGTTCCAAAGTAAATTTATATGAAGGAAATATGGGAGAAAGCATGTGTAGGGGTGAATTGCTTACATCTTTTACAAGCGCGGAACATTCCCTTTTAGATAATTTCAGAAGTTGAATTTTCTTTGAAAACGTGATGAAATAAAGAGTGTTTCAAAATATATGTACCATTTTGAGGTTGAGTTCCTATCAACATTTTTTCTTTATTTCCGTAAGAAAAATTAAAATATTTGGAAATGAGTTTAGTAATTTTCACTTCACTTCACAATAATAATACATTTCCTAATGAAAAATATCTCTTCATTCTTTTCCGATTTTACCTGATATAGTGATAGACCAGGCAATAAAGAGAAAAATATCTAGATTTTCACGGCCCGGTCCGATTTTAATACGGTTTTTTGCATTTTGTTCAGAAAGACCGTCGGAAAAAAGTCCCGCCTTTTTTATTATCCGGAAGTGGCGGAAACGCATCGCGGGTGCATAAAGTGCATCTAGTGCACGAAATACCGCAAAAATTGGTACTCGGGGGTTTTGGGGGGCGCAGAATTTGAATATGCATATATCCAGTCCACCCGACCCCACTGGATTGCAAGGTTTTCCGAATGACTGGAAAAATGGATCTCGGGTGTTTTCGCGGGTGCTGATTCCGAATCTGAGGATAAAAAATATCCCCTGTGCTTCTGGAGGGGCGGTGGGGGGAAGGGGGGGTTTATAATATTCATGAACTGGTAACATGGAATAATGAGTATTTTGGGGATAGAAAATTATAACGTGTGATGTTAGTGATATATTAGGACAATCGGGCCCCGAGGGGAAAATGAGAAGATCACGAAATTCGATAATATTCTGAGATGCTGCTTTTAGAAATTCCCGCTGTATACGCTCTCGAATCTCAGGTATATCGAATCAGGTCCAGATTCACTTCTGAAAATGATTTCCTGCTCTTGCTCCGTTGAAACACGCTGTGGGTTATCGATTGTGTGGATGTAGAAAAAATAATGTTCCCTGTACCATTGCGTGCGAAAATTGTTTCGGTACCACCTGTACCAATCCATCAAGCGACAGGAATGTCACCAATGAAAACGCCGAAGAGGTCGAGGAAGAGGAGGAAGAGGAGAAGGGGGAGAAGGAGGGGGAG
>NW_019416422.1:141742-156775 GCF_000390285.2 Anoplophora glabripennis
TCCTCCTCCTCCTCCCCCTCCTTCTCCCCCTTCTCCTCTTCCTCCTCTTCCTCGAGCTCTTCGGCGTTTTCATTGGTGACATTCCTGTCGCTTGATGGATTGGTACAGGTGGTACCGAAACAATTTTCGCACGCAATGGTACAGGGAACATTATTTTTTCTACATCCACACGATAACCCACAGTGTGTTTCAATGGAGCAAGAGCAGGAAATCATTTTCAGAAGTGAATCTGGACCTGATTCGATATACCTGAGATTCGAGAGCGTATACAGCGGGAATTTCGAAAAGCAGCATCTCAGAATATTATCGAATTTCGTGCTCTTCTCATTTTGCCCCCGGGGCCTGATTGTCCTAATATATCACTAACATCACACGTTATAATTTTCTATCCCCAAAATACTCATTATTCCATGTTACCGCCCCTCCACGAGCACAGGGGATATATTTCACCCTTAGATTCGGAATCAGCACCCGCGAAAACCCCCGAGATACATTTTTCCAGTCATTCGAAGAGCCTTGCAATCCACGTGCCCCTCGCGACCCTCAGGTGGACTGGATATATGCATATTCGAATTCTGCGCCCCCCAAAACCCCCGAGTATCAATTTTTGCGGTATTCGTGCACTTTGGCAAGTTTCTCGGATGCGATGCACTTCTAGATGCATTTTATGCACCCGCGATGCATTTCCGCCACTTTCGGATAATAAAAAAGGCTGAACTTTTTTCCGACGGTCTTTCTGAACAAAATGCAAAAAACCGCATTCAAATTGGACCGGGCCGCGAAAATCTAGATATTTTGGGGTAAATCGTTCTTTATTGCCTGGTCTATGAGGTAACTTACCTCCCTACGGCAAAAAGCGATCTTACGTTTCAAAAATGCTCTCAGCTTGGGATATTTTGATATATCCACGTTCTTCTCTATGAAAATAGTTTACTTAATCATTGAGTATTCACTCCACAAACTCGCCGGTGAATTTAAAATTCTTGACTTTCCATGAAATATGCTAGCAGTGACATTTCAGAAACACCAGTATTTTTGTTCTGGTACCATTCTTTAAATTTCTATATGCTCGTCTGTAGCTCACTTTCGACTTCTCGGGGAATAAAAATTCGCAGGCAGAATTTGCTGCACTTTCTATTTGAAAATCACTCATTTAGAAATAATAATTCAAAATCAGCAAAATTGCAACTTTTGTGTAGCTTTGTTTATAAACAGCTTAGAAACGACATAAGCCAAACAACCAAGGCGACTTTGCAAGATTTCGAATAATATCAAAATTAATTGNGAGCAGGAAATCATTTTCAGAAGTGAATCTGGACCTGATTCGATATACCTGAGATTCGAGAGCGTATACAGCGGGAATTTCGAAAAGCAGCATCTCTGAATATTATCGAATTTCGTGATCTTCTCACTTTCCCCCCGGGGCCTGATTGTCCTAATATATCACTAACATCACACGTTATAATTTTCTATCCCCAAAATACTCATTATTCTATGTTACCAGTTCATGAATATTATAAACCCCCCCTTCCCCCCACCGCCCCTCCACGAGCACAGGGGATATTTTTCACCCTCAGATTCGGAATAAGCATCCGCGAAAACCCCCGAGATACATTTTTCCAGTCATTCGGAGAACTTTGCAATCCACGTGCCCCCCGCGACCACCAGGCGGCCGGAAGTCGCCCCCCGGAGGGTCAAGTGGACTGGATATATGCATATTCGAATTCTGCGCCCCCCAAAACCCCCGAGTACCAATTTTTGCGGTATTTCGTGCACTTTGGCAAATTTCTCGGATGCGATGCACTTCTAGATGCATTTTATGCACCCGCGATGCATTTCCGCCACTTCCGGATAAAAAAAGGCGGGACTTTTTTCCGACGGTCTTTCTGAACAAAATGCAAAAAACCGCATTAAAATCGGACCGGGCCGCGAAAATCTAAATATTTTGGGGTAAACCGTTCTTTATGCCTGGTCTATGAGGTACTGCACTTTCTATTTGAAAATCACTCATTTAGAAATAATAATTCAAAATCAGCAAAATTGCAACTTTTGTGTAACTTTGTTTATAAACAGCTTAGAAACGACATAAGCCAAACAACCAAGGCGACTTTGCAAGATTTCGAATAATATCAAAATTAATTGATTAAGAAATGTCAAAACATAAAACCTAATATTTATTTCATGAACTATAAAGAACTGTGTGAGCAGTTAAAATGTTACACCACGCAGTAGTTAAGTATAATTTACCAGTCTCGGACTCTATTGCCAGCCCTCGCTCCGCTCGGGCGCAAAATCGTCCTCGACTGGTAGATAATACTTCTTTAGGGTGTAAATAACTATTTAATAAACTTAAGGTGGTTTTAGTTTGTTCCTAGGGTGAAGGTATTAGAACGCGGAGACGAATATTGTATGATGTATACCGAGAGTATCAGAGTTACTTATTTGTTACAGTGTTAACAAGAATACCAAAGGCAGATGATGAGACTACGCGAAGCATTTTGGGTCACTGTTTATCGCATACTTACAGACTGGCCCACTTGACATAAAACACAATAAGGGGACCCTAGCAGACGATACAAATCATTTATGAGAAACACTAAGTCCCTGTATTGATATTTCAATTTGTTTTACAATTAAAACGTCTATATTCTTCCTACCATATGGAACGCTACATTCAACTTTAATTGCTTTTAATATATTATTTTCGGCTATCTGACCTCCGCCACCTTCTTTGGTTTCGATAGTAACAAAGTCACTATCAGATCTAAATATTTGAAATTAATTATGTTCATAGCTGTAGATGTCATCATGACACCAAGTTTTAGATAAAGTATGTGTCTGATATGTTCGGTAGTTTTTGAGCGTAAGCCCTTACATTTTGATAATAGCAAGAAAGTATAATGAAAGTTTGAGGCACCTTAGTCTGATCTAATTTATCAACTACAAACAACTGATGAACTCTTGTATCATCTGAATCAATAGAAGCAAAAAAAAGGTATGTTATTGCGCTTTAAGAGCTATTGCTTTGTCTACAGCTTTCTCGTGTATACAGGGCGATTCTCAAACGGTGAACAAAAATGAAACCTCGTATTCTTTGGTGAATTTTAAGGGGAGTCTTTCGTATAAAATTTTTATCTAGGACGCTTTGTTAAAAAGATACAGGTGTTAAACTTAAAAAAATATTTTTATTTTTTTTAATTAATTTAAAAACTAGCCAGTGAAATAATTTGAAAATGTATTTAAGTAAACATTGTTCAAAATCTGAGGCCTTTTTCTAAAATTTAGATGCTTAAGTGGCGGAGATACAGGGTATCGGCAACATATTTTTCTAAATAAAATAGTACGCCACTGCTTTACGGTAACAATCATGATATTTTCGGAATCGTTTTTTAATTTTCTGCAAATTACTACTCTCTTCCGTTTTTTTCGAAAAAAGCCTGATCTGCGAGTAAAACTTAAAAAACTAAACTGAAAACACTTTTAACATTATAGTAATCATTTTAATGATTTTATTTGAGTAAATGCTCAAAAATACCTCCATTTCCACTCCACGAACATAGTAACGAAAATGTAATTTGTTCGAAATTTATTGTTGCTTGAATCTGATGAAAAGCATTATTTTTATTATTTCTTCTAACTGCCCAGGTGTATTAATTTGTTCACTGTATACCAGCCGTTTAACAGCACCCCACAAAAAGAAATCCAGTGGGTTGAGATCCGGTGTTTTCAGCTCGTTTTTTAAATTTTACTCAAAAATCAGTCTTTTTTTGAAAAACATGAGAGTAGTAATTTGTAGCCACCCAAGATCGCAAAATCCCAACAGCGTGTTCGCAAAATGTTTACTTTAGATCGCGAACCCATCTTTATCTTTGTTGACGTTATGCTCAACAAAATTTCTGTTGATAACTTTCTTAAGAATATATTTACCAGATTTAATATATGTAGACGGTTGTAGTGTTCATATTAGGCAATAAAGCAATAAGCTTAAATTCCGTATAATTCTCTCGGTACTTGTTTGAGCTGCCAATTTAATAATATTGTGCTTGAAGTGGTCGGGAGACGTGTGAACTTTCTTGATCACACATAAAAAAATTCTTGCTTTGTAAACACAGCCTCATCCGTTCAAATCATACTTTTTTGTATATTCTGCAGATCCTGTCGGGTACTTTCAAATTGCAGGACTGCAGGACTTTTTCGATACGATAACGTGATTTTCGTGTACAATTCTTTACCATGCTTTGTGACAACTTTAACCAACCGACAATTTCTGGTATTCAGCGGGGGAAGTTGTTCTACTCCGAAGAAGTTCTACTTCTACGGATCCACCACGAACCGCGATAATTTTTAAGATGCAAGCGCACCAAGCGGCGAAAGCGGTAAGCTCTGGGACAAGGTAATTTTAACCTTTGCGTTAGTGTTTACACATTCATTTGAACAACATTCGTTTTATTTCCCATTATTATTAGTAATTTTGTTATTAAACTGCGGTTATTTGACTTTTGTGTTATATTATAGGTTTCAAATATTTCATAAATAAATTTTAATGCAAGTATTTATGTGTACATTGTCTACCTTGTTTGTTTCTAGCATTACAAATTAATGTACATTTTTTGAGGTTATAACTGTGGAGTTATCGATTGTTGAATATCTACATTTCCTATTTAAATGCCAACGAAAACTCTCGTTGTATGTATATCTGAAGGAGATGCAGTTTTTAACGCTGGTCATATGGTATTATGTGGTAAAATTGGGCAAAGTGATTTAAATGTAGTTTATTCATTGTGTCTATAAACTATAGCCCTTACTAACAACCCTCAATTCAGGGAGTATTGTCTGTCGACAATAATATTTTGAAAATTTCTTCAATGATTTGATGAAAATTTAATTTTGGATTTTTCTTGGACCATGAAAAACAACCATGAACTGAACAATAATATGTAGTTCTTTTTATCCATAACTGCTGAAGTTTTCCTCACACTATTTTCTTAAAATAACAGTATTCAAAAAACAAACACTAAATATAGTTTTAAATAAAATACACACAATAAAATCGCACACAAGAAATGTTTACCTTGTTTCGCTAGTATCACTTGTCACCGCCAGAGGGTGAGCATTTAGTTGCATTCGCGGATAGATCCAGTGTTATCATTTTGAGCAAAAGTTGCCATTGTGACACATTTGTAACACTATTTTATTTAACACGTACTGAAGTACTAGCCGAGTTATTGAGGAAAGCTAACTAGTACTGAATCACCCTGTACAACACACATTTTAATTGGTTGAAAAATTTCTGGGGTGGCAGGCTGAGGATACCATCACTAATCGTTCATTGAATATTCATTACTTCAAGGAAAGTAACAAAGTTAGAAGACTTTTCATGAAAAAATTGTAATGATGTTAAAGAAAGTGATATCTTGTTTTCTTCATAAAAAAAAGATATAAAAACATAAAAGTAGGTACAATATGTAATTATATTTTGAAATACGGTTTTCATTGAAAGAAAAAGAAAATGACTATTTGAACATGTAATCCTTTGTTATACTTATTTATTAGTGTCATATTTTATAGTGATGATGCTATAAAACACTATAAAATTACAACAAAAGAACATCAAAGTTATGATAAACAAACTTTATTTACAAAGAGTAAAGATTGATACAAAAATATCAATATCAGATTTATTATGAAATACGTCTAAACACCCACTGCAAATTTTTTTTTGTCTTAAATATGTATTAAGCTGCTTACTTCCGCTTGTAGGCTTCAGCTAATAATATATGTATAACCCAAATGTAATTGTGTATTCAAAATTTTTCTCGGGAACAGGTACTCCTACGAGAATTCCAGCCGCCTCCCTATAGATTTCTTTTAACTAATAAGGACTTTTATTCTCGACTTAAAATCAATTTATTTACAGTTTCCATCGTTATGTTTTCGAGTAATATCCTCCTTAATTTTAAATAATGCCCGCAATGCATATTGCTATCCCGTGTATGTTATATTTGAATACTTTACTGCTTTATAGCTAATTGGAATTTAATGTTCCCTACTACAGCGCTACGGTAAACAGACAGATAATTTGTCTTTGAAGATTTATATTGACAAATACATATGGTTCAGCTCATGAAAAAGTAATGCATATTATCTAAAAATAGGTGGCAGGAAAATTTTACATGTATATGGAATTTTTATAGTTTTATTCTTGTGGTGTCCCACAATTCACGCAAGATTTGAATTTTGCGCAATTTGTGTAGTAAAGTGTAGTAAACAAAAAAAAACGACAGCGTGACAGCTGACAGTTCGGGTTTAATAAAAATGGAGCGCTTTACGAAAGAACGACGCGTTTTAATTGTTGAGCAATATTTAAAAAATAATGTTTTTGGCAACTACAGTTCTCAATTTTTGTACAAAATATGGTCGGAATACTGATTGAATTTCATCAACTTTGAAGAGGAACCGTGATTAAGTATTGGACATTTCGAGAAGCTCCCTATAGCGTAATCTCGCGAAATATTTGCATCTTTATGCTTACAAAGTTCAATTGACTCAAGAACTGAAGCCTACTGACCACGCAGAGCGAAGAGGGTTCATTGAACAACAAGTTGATGCAAAGATTTCGAACAATATCATCTTCAGCGATGAGGCTGATTTTCATGTTGATGGCTTCATTAATCGACATAATTGTCACATTTGGGGTTCAGAAAATCCACGACTGATTGTTGAGAAACAAATGTATCCACAACATCTCAATGTTTGATGTGGATTTTGGGCTGGAAGCATCGAACCATTCTTCTTCGAAAATGCAGCTTATCGTGCAATAACATTTAATGGTGGTCTTTATCGTGGCATGATAATCCATTTTTTGTAAATTGCAAGATATGGATGTAAACTACATGCAGTTTCAGCAAGATGATGTCACATGCCATACAGCCAGAGAAACAAGTTACTGCATGAGTCATTTCCAGTTTTGGTGATCATAATTGGGCGATTTAACACCATTGAACTTTTGTCTTTGGGTTTTTTTGAAGTCCAAGCTTTATGCCAACAAACCCACAACCACCCGCAGGCTTGAAAGAGGAAATTGAGCGCTGTGTCAACAAAATTCAGCCGCAGTTATGCAAAATGGTCATGGAAAATTTCGAGAATGCGTTTGTGCTAGCAAAGCCATGAATGCCATTTACCCGATATGCTATTCCATACATAACCCTATACTGTATGAATCAGTAAATACCTAATTTAAAATTTTTAATTAAAATTACTTCTTTCGTGAATTTTGGGACACTATATGTCCAACTGCTATTATTGCAACGGTGGTAGGATCGTGACACTAATTGAATATTGAAGGGCATATTACAATACAGGGTGCCCACTAAGGTCGGCGACGTACGATATAAGAGAAATTATAGGTCCTAGAGCTTCAAGAAAAAAATTTTGATTAATAACTCAACCAAGAGAAATCGCTAGAAGTTTTCAAGTTCATAGCTCGGCCGCTAGGGGGCGCAATTTATATACCAAAATATAGAGTTGGATTTTTCTCAGAAATGTTTCCTATTCAGTTAGGTATATAATGAATAGCCGGATTCATTGCGTATAACTTTTATTATTTACATTTTATAAAGGGTGGGGGAAGCCCCTAATGTCTGATCAGAAAAATGCATTTATTTTAGGATTGGCTCATCAAACGTTCATAGTGTCATATCTCGTTGAAAAGGTCTTTTCATGCTTTATCTCGCGCCCCCTAGCGGCCGAGCTACGAACTTGAAAACTATTTCCAGTTATTTCTCTTGGTTGATTTCTTAATCAAAATGTTTTTCCCGAAGTTCTGGGGCCTATACTTTCCCTAATATCATACCTCGCCGACCTTAGTGGGACACTCTGTATAACATGTCAGTGTCAAATACATTTCTGAATGTAAGCCAGTTCATATGTGGGTAAGTAACAATTTATATGCTGTTTGGTTTGGATCTTGTTTTATAAATGTTACAGGATAAATGACCGCAGATTAATTAGTCTTGCATAAGGTATAATTAGTATACAGTGTGTCCCCGGATAGGGTACTGCACTGTTGTGAACTTTTTGTTGATTTTTCGAGAAAAAGTTATTCTTGATAAAAGTTTTGCTTATCTTGGCAAGCCATGGGCAGTAATCAAATAATATGTAATAAAACATAATGGCGTCCAAAAAATTTCAAAATGTGAAATTTTCCTTATGCAAAGTGCCTTTAATTGTTGCTTTCGTTAAAAACTGTATTTAATGAAGTTGTTCGAGAACTCAAGAATCACATTTTGCAAATAAAAAGACACCGCAATTTTTAGTAATTATCTTACATACCATATAATTACCATGGATATTTCCTTATCAATGTCAAAGTCAGCATACCTTTTTATTTTTATGATTTTTTATTAATAATGCTAAGCATTGAATTTATCGTGAAATATTATGGAATCGGTAATGTTTCATATGGATATGCAATACAAATTTTTAATAAAAAGTATCAAAATGTAACTGTAACTCGCAGAGCAGTTCGCAAGCTAATTATAAAATTCGATAGCACTACTGGTGATGCAAAGAATATTAAAAAGATAAAAAAAGACTAGAATGATAACGTTGTTGCTACTGTTGTAGTTATTGACTCTGTACAAGACAATCCAAAGATGTCGCTCAGGAAACGGTCAGAAAACATAATATGCAGGGTGTTTGGAAAAGTTTGTACAAAATTTTAGGAGGGGAAAGTAGAGCCAAAAATAGTAAAAAAAGTTCCTATGAACATTGGTCCTCCGGAGTACCGTTACTGAGATATGGCCCTCAAAGGGGTCTTATTATATGGATATTTCTTAAAACAACTTTCTTTCTGATTAAGATAATGTGATGAAAATTGTAGGTAATAATCATACTATAAGAGTATTTAACTACCTTTAACAGAAATTTTTCGAATAATTCCTTTGAATTATCAATCAAATAATATTATTTTGTAATGAATTAGACTTTTTTGAAGAAAAAATTTCCTTATTTTATTTTTCGAATTCTGCGTAGTTTAGTCAGAAATAAATATTTTATAACTAATGTATGGCTCAGAACAGTAGCTTTTTTATCATTTTCACATAGTAGGCATCTTTTATGGTAACATTTGTAATGATACTTATATGATTGTCAGTTTCGTGCTATCGTGCTATCATTTAAATTCTTCCGTTTCTCTATTTTCTTAGTTGTGATCTTTGTGATTGACTTTGCATGATGCGGTGACGTATAAAACTAGGGTGACGTATAAAACCTTACTAAAGCTGCAAAAATGAAGATAATTGAATTTTGCAAATTGCTTTTGGTTTCTGCATATTTATACTATGTGTATACCAAATTTCAAGTGTCAGCAAAGCTTTGAACAAATTTGGCAAAGTTTCGAGTTTCAGATGCCGGTGAATATATAACACCTTATGGAACAAAAAGTTTTGCTCTCCTGGTTTTCGGCTTTAGCGTCATTATTGTATATAATATGTATTGAACAATAGTTTTCGAAAGTTTTATCACTTTTTGTTTATAATTGACACTTTTATAGCAACTTTAAAAAATTGACGTTTTATACTCTTTTTTCAATCTCACGGCTTCGTTATTGCAAATTTCGTAATCGCACCACCGCCATTTTGTAGCTATTTTTATTACGAACAAAATCATATCCTAAGCGTTTTTTCGTGCAAAGTCATCGCGCGAGTTATTTAAAGAAAACTACTAAAAAAAATTTTTTTCACGATTAAATAGTTAATAACTTTTTTCCTGATAAAATACTTTGTCAGCAAATTAGCGTGTTATTGTACTCGTCATTTAAAGTATTCTTGTGTAGTTATTTCCGAGTTATCAAGAAAATGTCACCAACAGTAACTTTTCGGCCTCTGCCGACTGGACTATATACAGATTCTTTCATGCTCAATAAAAATTGTTGAGGGTCCTTGACAGGACTTGCAAGAATTTCACTATTTCATAAGTGCGTCCTAAACAAAAACTTTGTAAGAACAAGGTGAAATCGTACCTGTGAAGTACGAACATCTGTGCGAATTTGGCGACTTATAAAGTCGAAGCGTATAAAGTTTGCGTGTAGGGTGAAAGTTTGAAGAAAGGAAATTTCTTTGCTCCTCTAGTGTGTATACGTTAGGCGGTTTCTGGAGATGTTATAAGTGCGTAACTATAAATTTTACAAGGAAAGTTCTCGCCCCGGGCCTCACTTGACGACAGACACAGGCAACCCTTAAGATTTACAATGGCTTGACACATTGGTTAAGGTCGTGTGCGTTAACCAAATGCTGACAGGGGGAGCACCGGCTAAAATGCTCTTATAATAGGAAAACTGGTTTGTGCGAATTAAATCTTTTGTGTTGCTTGCACAGAAATCCTGTTAGCGATGGGTACTAGTAGAAGAACTAAAATAGCGTTACCGGCCGTTATTGGAAAATGTACGGTCATTTTAAAATTAATATATTCTCCATACGTCATTGAATGCATTCAACAACAAAAACCCAAATCCTAACTAAAATGTAATATATTTTAATGTTTTACTCTTATAACAAATTTTAAACTATATACAGAGCGGTTCAGTCATAATGTAATTGATTGTAAGGAAAGATAAGGAAAAATTAGTAGAAAACGAATACGCGATTAGAGAATTGTATGTATACAGGGTGTCCCGCATAAGAACCGACACAGGGCAGGGGTGTCTAAAATGTTGTAATTTAACCAAACTTATCTATACAGGGTGTCCCTAAATAAGTGTCGCAACGGAAAACTGTAAATCCCTCTTGAAAAAAGAAACATTTTTTCCTCTTCCATTTTTCTCCGGGCTTTCGTTTTCGAGATACACGGTGTCAAAACTTTATTTTTTTAGTTTTTCACCAGTATCAGGAATCGTTTGAACTACAGGACTGAGCTCTTGAACACACGTTACCACTATTAATAGTTACTTTTTCGCACCCTTCTCGAATTCATTGCACGTGCCAGTGGTGGAGATTTTAAGGTATTGTAAGGGGTTTTTCCCCCTAAATTTTACGCCACTGGAAAAATTGACTTTTGACAGCAGATTCTAAAGCGCCAATTAATTTTATACAAAAAGAGTTCTCTTGTTTCATTGATCTAAAGTCAACCGTTTTCAAGAAAAATGACTTTTTATGAACAAAAGCAAACATTTTGCTAAGGTTTCGAAAATCTTTTGTAATTCAAAAAATAGGTAGTAATAATTAACAATTTTAACGAAATTTAACAACAGATAGGAAATTAACTTTTTTTTATCAATTTGGCGAGTAAAATTTACAGAAACTGTTCAAAGTTACGTTGGCTTGAATGCACGCATTACACACTTGTTTAAAATACTATTTAAAACAGGATGGTGGTGCTGTTCAAAGTGGAACATACAGTATAATGATACACATTGTGACCATTATTGCAGTAGTTTAACTCATACATAAAAAAACATATCGAAATCAACACAGCCGTTTTTGTTTTAAAAAATTACATCAATAATACAACTTGACTGTACCTATTAGAAATGCTGTGTTTAAAATAATTATATTCGTAGCTGATCGGCAGCGTTCAATATTTCCCCTTTCAACAACACACTAATCATGATATATTTTTTACAGCTCTTTCAATTATAATCCTAATTTCAATGTGCAGCGCGAAACAGACTTACAATCAAGCTTCTGTAATTATATTTGTGATATTAATTGAATTTGCTATAAATTACTTTAAAATTACATGGCATAACGTCTCGTCGTTTTAATTTAACTGGAAAGATGTTTTTCACGGGCGTCGGATTGTTTTGCGCGCCACGTCCATCCACGATAAACAGCGGGCCTATAACTGACTCGTGTAATCCAAACTGGCGCTGATATATTTTGTTTTGACATATAATCTCTATATATATGTATTTTTTTATTCGAACATAAAAGCTAAGGTAAATAGCTTGTAAAATTCGAAATATCGAATGTAGAATATAAATCTTTTGTACTCCGAGTAAATCATTTTTTCTGTGTCTTCAATCTGAAATAAATAGCTGGAAACTCGTATGTGTATCTTATTAATACACTTTTTTTTAGAATCGGAACAAAATACAATTATGTTTAGTAAAGTCCACTCGATATTTGTAGTAAAAATTTTGTATAAATGTATTTGAATTTACAGTAAATACACATTAGAAATAAACTGGATTTTGCCATTGATAGTTCTTGACCTATTGTTGTCGCGCAACTATTATAGTAATTCTCACGCAGAAGGGCTTAGAACCGACATAAATTTTATTGAGACTTGAAGCGCATTGGAACAAAACCTTTAAGAAGATCTGAATGTACGAGTAGTAAAACAGAATAAAAAAATCTTAGTAGGACGAGAAGGTGTTAAAAAGTCCAACAATGGTGATTGTTAATGAAGAAAATATTCATATTACTAGCAATGATTGTCTGAGCATTGCCATTATTTGATGATTGATGTTTTCATAAGGTAACTACACGAATGTTTCCTGCAGAAACATTTGTCCTTGGACATTCCTTAAGTATCATTTTTGATATCTCCTTATACTCCTAATAATTTTTTATACCACGCGACTGGTAGGCCTACTAAAGGATTTTATCCCCGTTCTCCAATTCTCAAAACTTTGTTCGGTTTTACGCCTTTATATGCGTGACATCCGTGAAAATCCGTTTCATATTTGATCCATCCTCGTATAATCATGGTGTGTCTTCAATTATAGCTTAGGTAAATAACACCAATTGAATATGGCAAAACGTTTGTCTATTTCGACAATTATAATCGCTACTATAAGATGTGTTTCGTTTTTGGTAGGGGTGTCTGGGAGCTTCAGGAAATCAATGGAGACTACCAGAGGTACAAATAACTTAAAGATATTAATACTATAATGCGTAGTACCATATGGAATAAACACTATGGACGTCGGGGCAGCAACAGTTCTTGGAACGAAGAGTTGGATTGCTTGTAGCGTCGGAACCCTGAGCGTATGTCTTCTTAATGCGAGGTATCAAGAGTAAGACCCGTAATCGGAAAAAAAAGTTTTGTTGACTTAGAGCTGGTACCGGGGTTATAATCCTCCTACGGTCATGTCGCAAAAACTATACTAGGGCTCTTCAAATAAATATGAATTTCAGAAGCATCTCGGATGGGGCCCATGATTTTGCTGCAAAATCATCCTTGCTTATAGATTGAGTTCAATGGATTCTCCTGGTTGCGTTCTTGGCTCTCCTGAATATGGTCCAGTACATCCACTAGCGGCAGAAACTGAGGTGTAGCCTTAGGAATTAAACTTTTCCATTAGATAATACTTCTTAGGTCGTATTAACATGTGTAGCTGCGCACATGTCTAGTTGCAGAAGAAAAGCGAATTGTGGTGAAATGAAAAATATCAATTGAATTCATAACATTAATAATTACAAAATAAAGTAAACACATTATAGCTACTATTTTAAAACAAACTCAAAAGGAAGAAATAGGTAAAGGCATAAAACATATTTAACAAATTATTGAGCATCGTTAAAGTATAATATGAACGGTTCCTAAAAAAATAAGTTTCAATTGTTTTAATGTCTTAGATATAAATTTGACCTATCATATTCTGTAGTTTCCTCTGTTAGTCTCCTCAAGACATTATGATCCCTTCATCATAGGGAGCAACTTGACGGGGAAAATTTAGTCTTTGTTGATGACTTGACTCTATTCGTACTCTTTTTTTATTGTCATCTCGCACCAATCTAATTCTGTTATCACCAGTAAATAAGAACCGCTGTTGCTATGTTTCCGCCACCATTTAAAAAAGAAGTACGGTGTTGTGGAGTACAGGAGGACCTCGCAAAAATCGTTTAACACGTAGATTGTCAGGGTAGAATTTGGAGAAAATACGTTGAAAGTGTATCCTAAGAGCTGAAACTGCGGCATTACGGTTTCTACGGGCCTATTGAACCAAATAACGAGCCTCTCTTTAAATGGATACTACTTCTAATGTATTCTTGATGTCTGTATGTTTAGGATAGTTAGTTTAGTTAGTATTGAAATAGTTGTAACTTGTAACATTATTATTTTAATCCTTTTTCGTTTGCTATAACTTTAACTGGCGCGGATAAAGCATCCAAACGAATTATTTTGTCGCATCTGCGCAAAAAGAAGATCGGAAAACATAGAAGTTGACTAGAACGTGTCGTAGTAGCAGGCCTGGTGGTGTGGTGTTTTATTGTTGTTATCGTTGATTGAAAAACTATGGCTATTTTTTAAGAGAAATCGTTGTTGACCCTCAAATTAAAGACATTGAAGCCAGTGGTAAGTTGTGACATTATTCTCGTTTGTTTGGGTGTTCGCCTAAGACTTTCACGGAAGTACAGTCTTTATCAATTCGCGCAGATAAATTATTTTAATTTCGAATTATATATACACTGGTGATTCACAACTTATCCGAAAAATTTTGAAAATAGATGCGTCATGACAAATGGAGTCAATATCGTTTAAAAAATTTTGTAAAACCCTTATAGTTTCCCAGAAAGAAAAATTGAAGTTGTAGTATTTAAAACCCTTACATTGCTGGGCTACTGTAGTCTCTAGCGTCATTCGCGTTGTGCGCTGTACGATCTCTTTCCACGTGGTTCCAGGCGATTCCGAATACTGAAATCCGATTTTAGTAGGTATTATTAGTAGGTCGATAGCCGCACGGTTTAAGGCGTCAGTACTTAAATCGATGTGTCGAACTGCCCGGGTTTCGAATCCCGCGGCCGGTGGCCGTAGATTATCTATACTTGTACGGAGGATTGGCGCCCTCTGTGCAGGTATGGTAGGGTGGAAGAATGTTGGCTTGGGTCAATGTGAGAGATTGACACCGGTTGGCATTTGACCACCCCCCTAATTAATGAGGTTTTCCAGGTTTCCCTCATTCCTGCACTGAATGGTGGTTAGGGCCTACCAACATAAGTCGTTCCTGGGCGCAAATGCGGCCTGCGTAATAATAATATGCCGCCTCCTCTCCCGCACAAGTCTCCGACTTCTGGGCTAATTCTCGTA
>NW_019416422.1:157336-162995 GCF_000390285.2 Anoplophora glabripennis
TTTAGTAGTTAGTGTCAAAAATGGTTTGCGTGTAGGTATAGCAACTCGGAGTTGATGAATATCGTTTTAATTCATTGTGAAGCAAGACAACATTTGTGTTAGTTCGTAGAAACTGGGTACGACGCGTCCAAATGTGTTTACACGGAGGTGGACAAAAGTTTGGACAGTTGTTGTAACGTGAGGCATGTCAAATTATTATTAATTCAAGCCACAAATTAATTTTTATTAATTAATAATAACAATAGCGGCAAAAGTCGTTGAATTTGCTCATATAAAATAGGTGTTATAAAATTTTCCTTTCCTTATGAAAGAAATTCTTTCAATTTTTTTTCTGTTTTTTTTATTTTCATTGTACCATGCCGTTGCGCCGTTCTACGACTGTATGCTTTGCCTTTGCAAGGTCAGGTTTTACAGTGGACCAATTTCCAGTACCCTGCAGAAGTGTATTTTTAAATCATTTTCGAACCACTGTTTTTGATTTTTTTACAAAATTGAACTTGTAAGTATCCCCTATACATATATTTTATTTTTTTCGCATTAGTTCGGAATAACCCTGTACATTGGATCGAGGAGTGCCCTAAATATCCGATATTACTATTAGAATGTACTAATCCTTGATCAATTAAAAGCGGAAATTTCACAACCTGGCATAACCCAAAAATGTATGGAACACTATCATGTCATATGATATTGTTTTTTTTAATATTGGTAACAATAATTTATCTGGGACAAACTATGTAGGTATCCTTTTTCTAAATATCTACAGCTTTTCACAAGGGTAAGGAAAACAAGAAATGTGTGTATTTCTCAATCTCTCATTATACAGGGTGTCCCGAAATTCATGCAACAAAATTTGGTCACAGATTCTTAAGACAAATTTAGGGGACCCGTATTTTTTATTTTTGCGAAGTGCCCCTTCTTTTGTAGTTACAGCCCCCTGAAGTCCGCCCCTAAGAATAATCTTTTTTTTACATCTCAGAACCCTGTTGTACGAGAATCACAAAATTTGGTACACAGGGGTTTTACGACATGTGCAATCTGATGGTGCTACGTTTTTTGGCGGGGAACCCCTTTAAGACCATTTTTCGTGGGCCCCCTTGTCTTTGGAGCCAAAAAAAATTGATTGCACATTTAAATTTCTTAAAAATTATCGGTCCACTAGAAAGCCACTTTTTGTCTCTTTATACTTTTTTCGTAAAACGCAATGTTTTAGAGAAAAATGTCAAAATGTGATCGAATGCATATCGTGATTCGCCATTTTCCTCAAAAACGTCGCGTTTTACGAATCAAATATCAAGAGACAAAAATGTATCTAAATTCAATGGCTTTCTAGCTAACTAATAATTTTAAAAAAAATCAAATTTGCTACCAAATTTTTGGTTCCAAAGACAAGGGGGCCCACGAAAAGTGTCTTAAGGCGGTTTCTCGTCAAAAAGCGTAGCACTGTGAGATTCCACATGTCATAAAATCTCTGTGTACCAAATTTAGTGATTCTCGTACAATATGGATTTGAGATATAAAAAAGACTTCTTAGGGGCAGATTTCAGGGGGCTGTAACTCCGAAAGAGGGGGCCAGTTATCAAAAAGAAAAAAATACGGGTCACCTAAATTTGTCTGCTTTTGAATAACAATTATGAAAATATTACGTCTTTCCCAAAATCAATAAAACAATAGGCGTTACGATATATAAAAACGAAAAATGATTACATATTTTCTGAATTAAGAAAACAATTAATTTAAACATCATTAAGACATGATATATTCTACCTTGGAATATATGTGATGTTTTTTTGCAATTTGTAAAATTTTTAATATTTTTCTATAATTTTCTCCACTCTATAACATAAAAGTCAGTCTAAATAAACAGAAATGATATCAGGCGTAATATGTATATCTTTCTTAGCTTAAGTAAACCATATCTTTTTCGAGATCCTTAATCGAAAATAAATAGCAAGGATATTGCGACTAACGTTCGGTTGTTTATTTACGGTATAGAGAGATGCGCTCGGATTATTTTTAATCTGCATTTTGAAATGCCAATTCTGTAGAAGAAAGTATTCACATTTAAAATAAGTTTGTTTCAAGTTTCGTTTATATTTGCGCACACAAATCAGTTCTGGTGATATAAGAGAAACGTACAAGGTGCACCACTTACGAAGAATTTTTTCATAGCCCTTGTAATACCAAAAACAAAAAGTATGTTATATATTATAAACTTCAACTTGTTGGCTTTAAATTGGGAATGGCTTCTTTATGTACTAACTATTTTTGTTTAACAATAATAAAGAATATTTTATTTTATTTTTCTACCTTTTCTATCCTACTACAGTTTTATACAATACAAGGACTGTGCTTTTCATTAAAAAAAAATTTACTATATTTGTAATTTGTTATTTATACTATATCTTAACCACTCGTCCGTGTATTGTGTCTTGCCTATCGTAAAATGCATAAATTTTTTACTATTTACAAACTGAAATTCCTTAAAATTAAAATGGCTGTCCTTTTTAAAACTTTGTGTGAGCTCATCAAATTTTTGGAGTTTTTAAAGCTAGGTTTAAATTGCTTGTATTCAATTTTGTTCAGGTAAATCTTGTTGTTTTTATTTATCCTTTTTTTAAGGTTCAATGCATTAATAATGTATTATTTTTAGGTTATAGATATGAATTTTATTATCGTGCACTTTATTTTTCAATTTTAGGTACCTGTTATCTGCTATTTATTTCTTTTCTTGTTGGAAGCGATGAAGATGTCCTTTGTACCATTTATGGGGCCACTGGAAGCCTCTCTGGAAACTGCTTTATACTGGTTACGGAAATTTTTCTTCAATGGCCAATTTTCTTTCTCTGGATTTTGAGAACAAACAATTTTCTATCTTGCTGGTGAGTTTAATTTACTTCCTTGACTGTATTTCTTCAATTTATTTTAAAATTTGTTGGAGCTGCTGATCTCCTTTCTAGCTTTTACAAAACCCAAGCCGTAACTAATAAATAACTTTTGTTTTTTTTCTCCTTCTAGAAATTTCTGGTTTTAATTTTTCTTAAGGTCCCTTCACAGAAATTCCTGTCCTTGGAAGTCTCTTTTTTACTACACTTTTCACTGCACTTCTTATAACTAATACATTTGTTACAAATGTCCTTTTATTTTTACATACAATTCTATTACTTATTAAAATATTCCTTATTTTATGTTTTTTTAAGTCATCTCCAGATACTTGTAAAGCCAACTTTAGTTTTGACATTTGATAAAAATTTTCATATATGACTTCAGTTCATTTAAGATATCTTCTCTACAGTTACTCGTCTACCCAAAATATGTATATCAGATTCTTCTTTGGATATTGGGCTTTTATTTGATATATGTCACTCTGGGTTTAAATTCTGTTTTCTTACTGTACTGAGAGTTAACAATTGTCGATGTCATGCATTCTTTTGAAAAATTTATTTTGTATTTGTGAATTAAATTAAAATTATCAATTTTATACTATGTGATATTCTTTAATTGATACTTATTTTATATTCAGAGTCTTTATATTAACAATTTTATACTATTTATTATTTGCTATATTATACTATTTAATTTTTATATATGATCCAATGTTCGGTCAGGTAATTTTTCATTCGTGATTCTTTGTGTACATTTCCAATTCGTTACAATATATCATATATCTTATGTCATACATCATATATTATATATCAATGTCATGTGATATGTCATATATCATATATTATACATTAGATATATGATTATATTTAATTTTTTTAATATCTCGTTAAATTTAAAATCTATTTTTATTCTGATATGTACCGATTTGGTATTATCTGCTGTTTTTTTATATAAAAAATAGCGTGGACCAACCTTTAAAATGAAAAATATCCCCTAGAATCTCCTAAGGCACAGATTTCACCATTTGTTCAAGCGAATAAATTTATCTTGTGCATTACTAAACTTAATACGTTCGTTTCAAATAGTTAAAAATGATAGTTTCGGATGTTAAACGTATCAATTTTTAGATAATAAGTATTTTTTTAACCGTATATTAAATGTGACGGACGTAAAATAAAATTTTCTTTCGATAATGACTGTCAGGATATCCTTTTTAAAGTTTAGGAGGAATTCAGGGTACTTATTTTTTGTTGCTGTTTCTGCGTTACTAAATGAATGCCTTATAACATTGTTGTTGCAAAATAGTAAAACACTGTTTTCAAATCACACAATCACCTAGATGTCTCGATCTAATAAAATCTGACTTTCCCTTGCGAAGATTTATACAAAGTAAAATTCTGATAATATTGCCGAGTCTGGTGTGAAAGACGTTCATGTGTCGAATCATTTTTTAATATATTGTAATTTAATATTTAATCATTTGAAACCTGTAGTTAAAAGTATTACTTACAGGGCTTTGCGCAGAATTGATTTGGATTTATTTCAACATGATTTGGAAAACTTACATCTACAGGAAATTTTTGATATAGTCAGTATTGATGACAAAGTTGAGTTTTTAACTACGTGTATAATTAACTTATTTGACAAGCATGCTCCCTTGCAAGTTACTAAATCTCGTAAGAATACTTATTGCCCGTGGCTCACTGATAACATCAAGTTAATGCAAAATTTACGTAATAAGGCTTTTAAAAAATATCGTCTATCCAGATCTCCTGAGGGTTGGGCCTCTTATAAACAATATAGAAATTTAACGACTTGTGCCATCAGGGCCGAAAAAAGAGCGTACCTTACTTACAAATTTCAAAACTCTAATGCTAAAGACAAATGGGATGAATTGAAAAAATTAAATATATGCAAAAGAAAAGATATAAATATACCTGAAAATTTAAGGGATGTTGATAAGTTAAATAAATATTTCATTGAATCATCATGCAATACTGTTGCGCCGGACGTTGAACTAATAAATTTTTATAAAAATAATAAAATAGTTGATAATTCGTTTAGTTTTGACACTATAACTGATAATTTGATAATGCATATAATTAAAAATATGAAATCTAAAGCATTTGGATGTGATAATTTAAATATAACACTTATACTTATATGTTGCCCGTATATTATTCCTTTTATTACGCATATTATAAATACATGTATAGATCAGTCTTACTTTCCTAAATCCTGGAAATGTGCAAACGTCATTCCTCTTCCTAAGGTTAACAATCCAACAGAGCCTACCCATCTTCGATCGATCTCAATTTTACCCGCATTGAGCAAGATTCTTGAAAAAGTTATGGAAATGCAAATTACTGCATTTCTAAATGCCAACAATGTCCTTCCGGAAAAACAATCTGGTTTTAGGCGTGGATATAGCTGTTCAACTGCTCTTTCTGATTTGACAGATGATATTTTTAAGTCAAGAGATAATAGTGAAGCTATGGTACTGGTCTTGTTAGATTATAGTAAGGCGTTTGACACTCTTAATTACGATATACTCAAATCAATTCTTCATTATATAGGTTTTACGAATACCGCATCATCGCTAATAACCTCATTTCTTTGTGATAGGAAGCAGCGAGTGTCACTCGACAATAAGTTTTCACAACCTCTTATCATGCTGTCTGGTGTGCCACAGGGAAGTATATTAGGGCCGTTGCTGTATTCTATCTACACACTAAATGTTATTAAATCGCTGGTTTATTGTAAATATCATATG